>NC_053128.1:34986659-35006659 GCF_010015445.1 Perca fluviatilis | reverse complement strand
TTTATTTATTTATTTATTCATTTATTTATGTATTTATTCATTTATTTAATTGTGAATAAAACAGCATTCCATAATTTTTTTCTGCTCTTTTGTAGATATTTCTATTGCTTTCTTTAAAAAAATTTCAATATAATATAATTTTTTATTTTTTTTTTCTTATGATGGTCGACAATTATTTCATCTTTTTTTTCATTTTAAGTTTTTTTTAGACATTTTGTTCAGCGTTACAAACACCTAGAAAAAACAACAACAAATGTTTTTAAAAAAAAACGATACAAACATAAGACAACGTTTTCTCCCTTTTTCGAGTTTTTTGTTGCTTTTTAATCCAGATTTGTTTTCAACACATTTCGTCTTTCTTCTAAATGAAGGTGTTGTTTCATTAATAACTAAATATTGTGGCTGATTTAGGCCCCGCCCCCTTTACCTGGGCTGGTCACTGAGCGTGAGCGGTGTCTTCTGAGGCAGAGCGTCCTGCGATGACATCACATCCACCTGAAACACAAACACATGTTGATTGATGAAAATATAGGAATATTACAGAAATCCTGCATGGATCAAAGATAAAAAAGTAGGTCAAAGGTCACCATCTGCATGAAGGGTTTTGATTGGTCGTGGTGGTACTGGCTCTTGTCCAATAGGAGCAGCCAGTGGGCGGAGCTCTGCAGCACGGTGTGCAGGTTCAGGATCGAATCAAACAATCTGAAAACAAAAGATAGTTTAGTTCAGACTTCTCCTACACACACACACAATCACACACACACACACACACACACTATAACACACACACACACTATAACACACACACACACTATAACACACACACACACTATAACACACACACACACACACACACACACACACACGGTTATGATGAATGGGAAGCTAACGCTAGCTGCTAACGCTAGCTGCTCACGCTAAGCGAGGCGGTACCTGTTACTGTTGCCGGTGGCGACGGCGTCCTTCAACAGAGAGCATGGAGGGACAAATGAGACAAAACACAAGCTAACGCTAAACGCTAACGAGATGCTAACACACTAAACAATGATTAGGAAACTTAATAATACGAATAAATCATCATTCTGAAAACACTAACGTAGCATAGAAACGTGTTGCCATGCCAACGCTGACAGTTCACACCACAGATTGTAAAGTTTTGTCTCCAGTCTGCACAAGCTTTGACATGCATCTACCAGATAATAATAATAATAATAATAATAATAATAATAATAATAATAATAATAATAATAATAATGCTGAGCTGCGTTGGAAAACTTAACATTAGAAACAAAAGGAAGATCTCACAGACAGGAATATAATATAATATAATATATAAAATATAATATAATATATAATATAATATATAAAATAAATATAATATATAATATAATATATAAAATAAATATAATATATATAATACATATAATAAATATAAAATACAATAAATATAATATCATATATAATATATTATAATAAATACTGTATGATCCTCTTGAAGAAGATGCAGAGGAGCCGAGACATTAAACGTAGCCGCTGTAGTTAGCCCAGATGCTAACGTATTCATGATGCGTTCAGCACTTTGAACGTTTATTTCCCAAAATTTCTCCTTTGTTCTGATGTTTTTGTCTCTGTTATCCTGTTCTGTGTTTAACTAAAATATTTCTTCATTGAATGCTGATGCTGTAGCGAGAACGTTAAACCTACAAATGCTAGCGTGCTAACGTGCTAACGTGCTAACGTGCTAACGTGCTAGCGGTGAGCCAGCAGGAAGTGGTCACCTGTTCCCGTAGTCGACCACCACGTGGTCTCGGGCGGTGCCGGCCACGGCGTCGTGGTGCTGGAACAGCGCCAGGCTCCGCCTCCCGGCCGTCAGACGCCCAAAATGTTCCCGCGCCGGGAAACCTGCCGCCAGGCGACCGTCGCCGTGGAGACGCCGCATCTCAGCCAGCGTGAGGCTGAAGAGGATTTCTGTGGCTCTGCAGAGAGAAACAACAACACACAGAGTCCATTATTAAATATAATAACGTGGGCTGTTTATCAGTCTGCTAACATCTGGGTTTCTCCTGAGCAGAGAGTCTGTCCTTCCAGCAGCGTACACAGAGAGCTTAAAGGTGCCACACTAAACCTTTTCTACTTGGATTTTTCTAAATCTGTGTTATGTGGTGAATGTGAAAATGAACTGCTAGCTCTTCTGTCAGCTCTAAGCAGATTTCTCTGCTTAAAGACATCTGAGAAGCCCCTGACTGCACCCGCAGACCTCAATGTGGGCGGAGTTAAACCTTTAACCCCGCTGTCACTACCATAGACAGTATATAAGGTCACTACCCGATGTGAGTGGAGTGCAAATGTGAATTGAGCAGGCGTCACTTTGCAACAAGTAGCCTACAATATACTGTCTATGGTTTTGAGCTAACGTTAGCAATCAAACAACAAAAACAGATAACTAAAACTAGCCCTATATTTAGGGCACTAGCTACTAAAACGTTTTGAAATGACTGCTAGCTAAGATGCTAACGGCGTTTTGAGCTAACGTTAGCAATCAAGTAGCCTCCTAGATGCTAACGGCATTTTGAGCTAACGTTAGCAATGAAACAATCATAGATGGCTAAAACGTTTTAGTTAGTTCAGCTAACAGCTAATTCAGCTAACCGCTAGTTGACAGCTAGATTCAGTCTAAAATAACGTTAAGTCAAACTTAATGGGAGAAGCAGCTACAGCTACATTAAGACTTTACAGTAATAACAATAAAGACCAGTATTTAGTGATTGTATTTTAAATGAGCACAAGTAAAGTAGAACTGACGTTACAGCTGTTATATATGTTAACGGTTATTTTCAAGTTTTATTTTGAGGGTCTTAAACTAACGTTAGCTTGCCTGTGAACGATGTTGGAGAGTGGGCGGGGTTAAACATTTAACTCCGCCCACATTGAGGTCTGCGGGTCTGCAGTCAGTTTTGTGGCTTTCTCAGACATTTGTCACCTTTTTGTAAAGTTGTTGACATCTTTGTGCGTTTTTTGTCGCATTTTTGTTGACAAGAAGCCCTACAAAAGTCATCAAAAGAGTTCCTTAGCCATCATAGAGCATCAAGCAAAAACCATTATACTTTTTAATTAACAACAACCATTTTCTCAGCCTGAATATTAAACTCTCTCTCTGCTTCTGGGGGAATGTCTGAGTCTCAGAGTCGGCTAATCTAGTAGCTAATCTAATCCAGTCGGCTAGTCAGATTCTGCTTTGAATGTCAGGATATTGTAGTTTAAAAAACACTTTTCTGGAGCAGAACTAGGCGGGCCAAAATGTATCGTGAACCCAGATTGATATACGGGCCGGATCTAAATCTACAAGGGACCAGAGTTGGCCCGCGGGCCTTCAGTTTGACACGTGCCGTAAATAGAAGAAGCCACTGTGTGCAAGCACTGTGCAACATGCATTCAATATGCTAATTAAGCTATATATCATATGATACCATGTACGGTAGTACTAAGATACCATGTAGTACTAAGATACCATGTAGTACTAAGATACCATGCAGTACCATGCAGTACTAAGATACCATGCAGTACTAAGATACCATGCAGTACTAAGATACCATGCAGTACTAAGATACCATGCAGTACTAAGATACCATGTAGTACTAAGATACCATGCAGTACTAAGATACCATCATACCATGCAGTACTAAGAATCATGTGTACTAAGATACCATGCAGTACTAAGATACCATGTGTACTAAGATACCATGCAGTACCATGCAGTACTAAGATACCATGCAGTACTAAGATACCATGCAATACTAAGATACCATGCAGTACCATGCAGTACTAAGATACCATGCAATACTAAGATACCATGCATAAAGATACCATGCAGTACCATGCAGTACTAAGATACCATGCGTACCATCGGTACTAAGATACCATGCAGTACTAAGATACCATGCAGTACTAAGATACCATGCAGTACTAAGATACCATGCAGTACCATGCAGTACTAAGATACCATGTAGTACTAAGATACCATGCAGTACTAAGATACCATGTAGTACTAAGATACCATGCGGTACCATGCAGTACTAAGATACCATGCAGTACTAAGATACCATGCAATACTAAGATACCATGCAGTACATGCGGTACTAAGATACCATGCAGTACTAAGATACCATGCAGTACTAAGATACCATGCAGTACCATGCAGTACTAAGATACCATGCAGTACCATGCAGTACTAAGATACCATGCAGTACTAAGATACCATGTAGTACTAAGATACCATGCAGTACCATGCAGTACTAAGATACCATGCAGTACTAAGATACCATGCAGTACTAAGATACCATGCAGTACTAAGATACCATGTAGTACTAAGATACCATGTAGTACTAAGTGTGTGTTATGTGGTGAATGTGTAAATGAACGGCTACCTCCTCTGTCAGCTCTAAGCAGAGAAATCAGACCAATCACAACAGCTGGTCAGTCTGACATCATACTGCCTGAGCTCATTAATATTCATGAGCTCACCCAGTTGGGCTGGGTAAAGGATGCTGACAGCCAGGCTCTCATTGGCTAGCTGTTAGCCAATCAGAGTCAAACAGCTTAGCTTGTTGAATATTAATGAGAACTGGCAGAAATCAAGCCAAGTCTTCCTGCAGGCTTTCTACACCACGCTAGAATGGCTTGAAACAAGGTAACCATGGTTACAGAGTCCACGGTAGACCTTCAGACATCACCACAAAGTCATGAAGTATATGTGTGTATTAGGGCTGCTCGATTATGGAAAAAAAATATAATCATAATTATTTCGGTCAATATTGAAATCACGATAATTTAACACGATTACTCGTTGACTTCTGGAAAGAACTTAAAAAACAGTGGAAAAAGTTACATAAATCAACAGTAAAAAAACACAAACAACTGTGAAATTTGCCTAAATACTTTTCCTATTTAAACTTTATTTTTTCATTCAGAACAATAAGAGAAAATAAGAGTTTACTTGCTAAACGTAATGAGCTAAATAATAGTTTTTCTCCATTATTCTGTTTGTGTGATCGTTGGGAGCCGAAATCATAATGAGGATAACATTTAGATTAATCACCCAGCCCTGGTGTGTATCCTGGTTACCTGAGCGTGGCCTCCAGCGTCCTGTCCAGCCGTTTGTAGAAGGGTCTGGAGGTGAAGTAGCCGCTCCAGTAATGGTCGTCCCGGTCCGCGTACGTGAAAAAGTCTCCGCGCACCGTCGGCAGAGTCGTCCCAGCCGCCACGCGCCGAGACAGCGCCGAGAAATAATCAGACAGAGTCCCGAAACGAGCCTGCAAAAACACAGAGGAGGAGGAGGAGGGAGGAGGAGGGAGGAGGAGGAGGAGGAGGAGGAGAAGAAGAAGAAGAAGACACGGTTTAGTTTTGACTTAATATAATAAATGACATGCATGTATGTTTCTGTCCTCAGAATGTTGTAGTGATTCATTAATCCTGCCCGTTGTCTATTTAATGTCTCTAGTTGTGTTTAATCTCCAGCCAATCAGATCACTGAGACCCGGAGACCTAAGTCCCAACAAAGCAACAGGAACGTGGGAAAAAGCAGCAATAATATCATCCAAAGAAAGTCGGAAACAAAGCCACAAAATGACCAAACAAATGCAAATAAAGTCACAAAAACATCAGAAAAAACCCTGAAAAGATAGTCGAAAAAAAGATAAAAACGACTTACAAATGACAGCAAAAAAAAACAGCCAGACTTTTTTTTTTAAAAAGCAACAGAAACGAATGAAAAGCGCAAAAAATGTTGTTGAAAAAAAGCCACAAAAATGTCAACAAAACAGAAACTGATGCAGCATTGCAGGCGGCCACCTTCTCCCCCTGAAAGGGTCCTGGGACGGCAGTCAGACCCTAACTTACTCCCCGTGACCTCGTACCACATCGTTGGACTCCCAGTTACACACACATCAACAACAATGGGCGCCCCCTGTTGATGCTGTTCAGACGCCGCAGTTAACCACAGTCCTCACCAGTCCACCGGAGGTTCGAACCCCAGCACAGAGACAGAGGAAGGTGGGGGACATCTGGCTGAAGTGGAACGATCCCGGGAGTTTGCAGCAAGAACTTAGTTACAAAGTCATAGGGCTGGGCAATATATCGATATCGTGATATGAGACTAGATATCGTCTTAGATTTTGGATATCGTGATATGACATAAGTGTCTTTTCCTGGTTTTAAAGGCTGCATTACAGTGAAGTGATGGACTTTTCCTGATCTTACCAGACTGTTCTAGCTGTTCTATTATTGGCCTTTTTCCCACTTAGTCATTATATCCACATTACTGATGATTATTGATCCAAAATCAAAGTGTGAAGATATTTTGTTAAAGCCCCAATTGTCAATCTTAGAATATCGCCGCAATATCGACATTGAGGTGTTTGATTTTCTCCATATCGCCCAGCCCTACAAAGTCAAATATCAACATTTCTATTTTAGACTCAACTATCTGTCTGCAAGTAAAGATAACAAACCTAACGACGGACATTAGTTTAGTGTCTCTCCATTTTCTGGGGGATTTGTGAGGACTATGGTTAACTGCTCCTCAGATCTCTGCAGGGTAAATCCAGACAGCTAGCTAGACTGTCTGTCTGTCTGTCTGTCTAACAGCTAGCTAGACTATCTGTCTGTCTGTCTGTCTAACAGCTAGCTAGACGATCTGTCTGTCTGTCTAACAGCTAGCTAGAGTGTCTGTCTGTCTGTCTGTCTGTTAACAGTGTGTCTGTGTGTGTGCTGTTTAACAGCTAGCATAGACGTATCTGTCTGTCTGTACAGCTAGCTGGCTATTGTCTATGTCTGTGTGTCGTGTGTCTTTGTCTGTCTAACAGCTAGCTAGACGATCTGTCTGTCTGTCTAACAGCTAGCTAGAGTGTCTGTCTGTCTGTCTAACAGCTAGCTAGAGTGTCTGTCTGTCTGTCTGTCTAACAGCTAGCTAGAGTGTCTGTCTGTCTGTCTAACAGCTAGCTAGACGATCTGTCTGTCTGTCTAACAGCTAGCTAGACGATCTGTCTGTCTGTCTGTCTGTCTAACAGCTAGCTAGACTATCTGTCCAATCTGAGTTTTCTGTTGTACGACTAAAACTACTTCTGAACGTCCACATGTTCCACCAGAACCAGTTCCTTCCTGAGACTGTTTATCAGAGGCACCGTGGCTCCGTCCGGAGCTTAGCCCCGCCCACGATGATTGTGATTGGTTTAAAGAAATGCCAATAAACCAGAGCATGTTTCTCTCCCATCCAGGAATGCTGTGCGGACTAGACAGACCCTCCTCCCCAGAGCTGTGGAGGAGGGTCTGGTCTCTGGATGAGAGACTAGCTCTGATCTTAGACCCTGTTTACACGTACGTGGTTATGGAGACATGTCCCTTCGTTTACACGAAACTGAAACCGAGATTTTTTAAATCTTTGTTTGCACGTAAACTGAGACAAACGGAGGTTTAGGCAGCCGAGAGAGAGAGAGAGGACGTGATTGGTTGCTGTTGTTGCTATTGTCAGGATTCTGATTGGCTAACGTGGGCTTGAGCTTCTCGTTACACCGCCACCTACAGGTCTGGCGTGCTCTTGGCTGCATTGACGACATATATATACACGGGTACATGTAAACAAACACTTTTCTGAAAACTGACAGCTGTGCACGATGTTATTTTAGAAAACGGAGAGGTTGAAATGTCCGGTTATGAAAACAGCCGCCACGTGGAAACGTAGCAAAAGTGTCTCTCCATTCTCTCTGCTGATGCCTCACTTCTGTTTTCATTAAAACTTGGTTTTTGGGGTCCGCAGCTTATAAAAACTGAAGTCTTGGGTTCTTGACCCTAATACAGTGCCTTGCGAAAGTATTCGGCCCCCTTGAACGTTTCGACCTTTTGCCACATTTCAGGCCTCAAACATAAAGATATAAAACTGTAATTTTTTGTGAAGAATCAACAACAAGTGGGTCCCAATTATGAAGTGGAACGAAATTCATTGGCTATTTCAAACTTTTTTAACAAATAAAAAACTGAAAAAGTGGGCGTGCAAAATTATTCAGCCCCTTTACTTTCAGTGCAGCAAACTCTCTCCAGAAGTTCAGTGAGGATCTCTGAATGATCCAATGTTGACCTAAATGACTAATGATGATAAATAGCATCCAGCTGTGTGTAATCAAGTCTCCGTATAAATGCACCTGCTCTGCGATAGTCTCAGAGGTCCGTGTAAAGCGCAGAGAGCATCATGAAGAACAAGGAACACACCAGGCAGGTCCGAGATACTGTTGTGGAGAAGTTTAAAGCCGGATTTGGATACAAAAAGATTTCCCAAGCTTTAAACATCCCAAGGAGCACTGTGCAAGCGATAATATTGAAATGGAAGGAGTATCAGACCACTACAAATCTACGAAGACCCGGCCGTCCCTCTAAACTTTCAGCTCATACAATGAGAAGACTGATCAGAGATGCAGCCAAGAGGCCCATGATCACTCTGGATGAACTGCAGAGATCTACAGCTGAGGTGGGAGACTCTGTCCATAGGACAACAATCAGTCGTATACTGCACAAATCTGGCCTTTATGGAAGAGTGGGGCAAGAAGAAAGACGCATTTCTTAAAGATATCCATAAAAAGTGTCGTTTAAAGTTTGCCACAAGCCACCTGGGAGACCAAACATGTGGAAGAAGGTGCTGTGGTCAGATGAAACCAAAATCGAACTTTTTGGCAACAATGCAAAACGTTATGTTTGGCGTAAAAGCAACACAGCTCATCACCCTGAACACACCATCCCCACTGTCAAACATGGTGGTGGCAGCATCATGGTTTGGGCCTGCTTTTCTTCAGCAGGGACAGGGAAGATGGTTAAAATTGATGGGAAGATGGATGGAGCCAAATACAGGACCATTCTGGAAGAAAACCTGATGGAGTCTGCAAAAGACCTGAGACTGGGACGAGATTTGTCTTCCAACAAGACAATGATCCAAAACATAAAGCAAAATCTACAATGGAATGGTTCACAAATAAACATATCCAGGTGTTAGAATGGCCAAGTCAAAGTCCAGACCTGAATCATATCGAGAATCTGTGGAAAGAACTGAAAACTGCTGTTTACAAACGCTCTCCATCCTCACTGAGCTCAGAGCTGTTTTGCAAGGAGGAATGGGCAAAAATGTCAGTCTCTCGATGTGCAAAACTGATAGAGACATACCCCAAGCGACTTACAGCTGTAATCGCAGCAAAAGGTGGCGCTACAAAGTATTAACTTAAGGGGCTGAATAATTTTGCACGCCCAATATTTCAGTTTTTTATTTGTTTAAAAGGTTTGAAATATCCAATAAATTTCGTTCCACTTCATGATTGTGTCCCACTTGTTGTTGATTCTTCACAAAAAATTACAGTTTTATATCTTTATGTTTGAGGCCTGAAATGTGGAAAAAGGTCGAAAAGTTCAAGGGGGCCGAATACTTTCGCAAGGCACTGTATGTCCGTTGTGTTTTTATAATTATTACTGGTCTTATTTTCTCCCTGATGATGACACAGCCCCCCCCCCCCCCCACCTTGACGTGCAGCTCCGGGTGCTGGTCGAAGTAGTCGAAGAGTTTCTGGTAGTTGGTGAACTGGGCGTCCCACTCGCTCGCCTCCACGAAGCGGAAGTCGTCTCCGAGCGGAACCATCAGAACCGGAGACCGGAAGAGGCGGGACTTCTGCCGGTACTGGTCCAATAGGAGCAGGGCTCTGAGAGGGACACAGAAATATATACAAATATATATATCAAGAGAAAGACCAGGTAACCACATACATATCAATAAACTGAAACACACTAAATCTGTCTGTAAAACACACACACACACACAGAGAGACACACACACACTGACACACATACATACAAAGACACACACACACACACACACACACAGAGACACACACACATACACACACACAGAGACACACACACACACACAGACACACATACATACAAAGACACACACAGACACACACACACACAGACACACACACACACACACAGAGACACACACAGACAGACACACATACATACAAAGACACACACACAGAGACACACACACATACAAAGACACACACAGAGACACACACACACACACACACAGCCACACACACACAGAGACACACACACATACACAGAGACACACACACACACACAAACACACAGAGACACACACAGAGACACACACACACTTCCCTAACTTCTTCATTTGAGAAAAAGTCAGAATATTAAAATAAAAACTCCATTGATAATAAATGATAAATCTGCAGTATGTTCTGAACGTTGGCCCCGCCCCCTGCTGACCTCTCCTTGACGTTCTGCTCTGTGATTGGCTGCGGAGGGATCCTCCAGGGGCAGAAGACCCGCCCCCCCGGCAGCCGGTGGAAGTCGAACTGGCAGCAGACGGCCGGGTTGGGACCGCACGTGTGAGGAACGTCGTAGCTGTAGAACGGCATCATGTGACACGTGATGTCACTGCGGGGGGAGGAGTCTGCAAACAGGAAGTGGGCGGAGTTAGTTGTACATACAGTTTTTGGGGATGTAACGTAACCGTGGCCACACCCACCCCAGCTCTGTCGCCATAGGAACTCGAGCGTGCGCTGCTGGGAGAAGTGCTTCTTGATGGCGTAGTGAACGCGCTGGATGACCATGTGGCTAAGCCCCGCCCCCTTCAGCAGGTAGGCCATGGAGGGGGAGTGGCCAAACGGATCCACCGCCCAACCAGTGATCGGCTTCACACCTGCACACACAAACAACAACAACAACACTTTAAACACACTCTCACACACACACACACACATGTATACACACACACACACACACATACATACATACATACACACACACACACACACACACACACACACACACACACATACACATACATATATATATATATATATATATATATATATATATATAAATATAAACAGACAGGCAGGCAGAGAGACAGGCAGGCAGAGAGACAGGCAGGCAGGCAGAGAGACAGACAGACAGGCAGACACACAGACAGATGAGAGACAGGCAGGCAGGCAGAGAGACAGGCAGGCAGAGAGACAGACAGACAGAGAGACAGGCAGGCAGAGAGACAGGCAGGCAGGCAGAGAGACAGGCAGGCAGACAGGCAGACACACAGACAGATTAGAGACAGGCAGGCAGACAGAGAGACAGACAGACAGACAGACAGACAGAGACAGGAAAATCAACCAAGGCGTAGTACACAGACGTCAACGTGTGGTTTTGGATCAGTGATCTTTATAGACCAGAGGCCTGGACTACGAAGCCAGATCAACATGTCCTGGATCTCTTTCAGTAATCCGGCTTCACCAAACCTAACAACCGCGGTCCCGCATAACCTGTATCACCACGCTGGTTATCAACTAGTTCAGTCAACCAATCAGGGTTTCCCAATCCAGCGGCACGCACGTTCACATAAAAGAGGCGGTGTCTGCGCACCACGACCAATCGCAAACATCTACCACATCTACGCATATTTTAAACAAGAAGAGCAAACTATAATTCTACATAAATATGAAGAACACAGACTCGGTTTTACAGAGAAAACACAACACAGTCGCTGCTTCCTAAAACAGGAAGGAAAGATGGCAAAAAAACTAAATTGCTGACGCTGTAGATGTTTAAATCACAACTCTCATCAATATCACTTCCTCATCAGTCAGGAAGATCTGACCATAATTACACTGGGGCTTTCCATAAACTGTCGTTGCTTTAGCCTGTTATTGCAGTTGCAACCTCAGCAGTGGAAGCGATCGTGAGAGCAAATAAAAAATATAAAAACATAATTCAAACCGATGTGCGTATTGGCGACTATTTCATAAATTCTCTCTCTCTCTCTCTCTCTCTCTCTCTCTCTCTCTCTCTCTCTCTCTCTAAGAACGGTGACGCCGTTATCAATCGACCTATTGATTGGTCAGTAGGCGGAGCTTTAACACTGAGTATTGATTGGTCAGTAGGCGGAGCTTTAACACTGAGTATTGATTGGTCAGTAGGCGGTGCTTTAACACTGAGTATTGATTGGTCAGTAGGCGGAGCTTTAACACTGAGTATTGATTGGTCAGTAGGCGGAGCTTTAACACTGAGTATTGATTGGTCAGTAGGTGGAGCTTTAACACTGAGTATTGATTGGTCAGTAGGCGGTGCTTTAACACTGAGTATTGATTGGTCAGTAGGCGGTGCTTTAACACTGAGTATTGATTGGTCAGTAGGCGGTGCTTTAACACTGAGTATTGATTGGTCAGTAGGCGGAGCTTTAACACTGAGTATTGATTGGTCAGTAGGCGGAGCTTTAACACTGAGTATTGATTGGTCAGTAGGCGGAGCTTTAACACTGAGTATTGATTGGTCAGTAGGCGGTGCTTTAACACTGAGTATTGATTGGTCAGTAGGCGGAGCTTTAACACTGAGTATTGATTGGTCAGTAGGCGGAGCTTTAACACCGGTTGATCTCTGATCTCCAACTTAACCTGCTCCCGACCAGGTTAGGTGTTCAGCATGAGTTACCACGGCGATTGAACCCGATAACAACTGATCCACCTTCATAGTACAGACAATCCTGGGTTGAGCCTTAAATTAGCTCGTTAACGCCAAATCCTGCTTCGTAGTCCAGGCCTCTGGCCTGCTGTGAACTGCAGAATGAAAAACATCAAATGGAGCCTAAAAATATGACCAAGTGTTTCAACGCACGCGTGATTCAAATAGTGTAGGAACATCTGGTTTTCTACTACGTACTGATGAGCATATCGGAGCGTACAGGTACCGACAGTATCTACGTGTATAAATATATCTACGGCTGTCTCAGACAGCGACAGGAAACAGGAAGTGGACAGGGACCGGAAACAGGAAGTGAGGTACCGAGGTGTCTCTGGATCCACTGGTGTCCCTCCATCAGCTGGTCCAACATAGCGAAGTAGTGACTGTTGGCTTCGTCTGCCATCACCCAGCCGCCCGTCACTATCTCCAGCTGCCCCGCCCCCACCAGGCTGGCCAATCACAGAGCAGCACGCACACCACAGAGGAAGAGAAGAACACATGATGATTCAATATGATTAAATATAGTCATATATACATATAATCTAATATTATAAAAAGTAACAACACTTACGTCTCAGACTGAGACACGTCTCAGACATGGAGCGTACCATGTGACGTGTGTGCATATTTCAACGTCAGACTGAGACGTCGAAATATGCACACACGCCACATGGTACGCTCCATAGGGTTTGTCACGTAGTGGCCTCCGCTAAATAAACTAAATATTGCGTACTTATCGCAACACTTTTGATATAATATTGCGATATTGAGTTGATATACAGTGGTCAGCATAAGTTTATACACCCAAGCTAAAGTTGACTAAAACGAGGAACGAAAAAATCATCTTTTGCAAATTGATCTTAATGCCTTAATTAAGAAAATGAGGAAAATGTGAACGCATAATGTATCGTAAAAAAATAAATGTTCTTCCTTAAAATACAGGGGGCATAAGTCAGTCCACCCCTATGTTAAATTCCCATAGAGGCTGCAGATGGTTATTATAAAGGCCAGTTATTCACCATACCTAGAGATTGGGATGGGGTACTTTCCATAATGCAAATCAAACCAGCTATTAGGCTAACTGAAATAAAACCATGCCAACAGTAGAGTCTTCTAGTGTGTGGTAGGCGTTACTCAGAGGAACATTATCAGACTCGCTCTGCTCAGTGTTTACTTCCTGGAACAAGTTACACCACTGCCTTCAAATCAACTCACACTTAAACCTTTTAGACATTTTAGAGATCTGACTTTAAACCTCCAAACATCTACTTGTTGCATCCTGGTTGTTCTGATCTGTTAATCAAATATTTTTTTTCTTTTTGAAAAGTTTTAGGGCCCTATCCTGCACCCAGCGCAGCGCAAAGCCCGAGTCTCTTTGCTAGTTTAAGACCGCCCACGTCATTTAAACAGCAAATGCACCTGATGCACCCATCTGTGGCCCATGGGCGTGCTGGTCTTACAGGGAGGTGTGTTCAGGTGCATTCTGGGCGTGCTGGTCTTACAGGGAGGTGTGTTCAGGTGCATTCTGGGCGTGCTGGTCTTACAGGGAGGTGTGTTCAGGTGCATTCTGGGCGTGCTGGTCTTACAGGGAGGTGTGTTCAGGTGCATTCTGGGCGTGCTGGTCTTACAGGGAGGTGTGTTCAGGTGCATTCTGGGCGTGCTGGTCTTACAGGGAGGTGTGTTCAGGTGCATTCTGGGAGTATTGCTATCTTGAGGCAGCGGGAAGTTGACGCCATTGACCAACAAAAACCTGGTCTAAAGTCAATAACGCAGCATTTCATTGTTATTTTAACAGAGCATTAGTAAAATGCTGCTAGGCTCGTGCACACACACACACACACACACACACACACACACACACACACACACACACACACACACACACACACACACACACACACACACACACACACAAAAATATTACGTTGTCTAACTCTGGGGGTTACAGTGAATAAGATAAAGTCCCAATAAGACGGGGTGTTCCTTTAAAACCTCCAAACTTCTACTTGCTTTACATAGTTGTACTTGTTTTGCATCCTGGTGATTCTGATCTGTTTATCAAATATTCAGTGTGTATATTCATATGTACAGTCTCTGGTTCTTCTTCTCTCTCTGTCTCTCTCTCTCTGTAACTGGGTGTGGATGACGGAGACCAGAGTATTAATAAAGTTACCGTTTGACCGCCTCTCTCTTCTGCTTGTTGATGCCGTTCCACCACTTGGAGAAATAACTGATTTCTGCCCAAATCATTTTCCTCCTGATGATCACAAACACATTATTAATAACTCATCTTCCTCCTGACAAAAAGGCAACAAAAAAGTGGACAAAAAGGCAACAAACATATATTATTAATAAATCATCTTCACAAACCTGCAGAGACTCAAACATCCTCTCTGACAGATTTAACATATTTTACATCATTCCTTATTTATTCCTTCCTTCCCTTTTCTTTCCCTCTTTGCCTCCTTCATTCCATCCTTCTTTCCTTCCCTACATACGTTGTCTAGTTTCTTCAGTAAACTACTGTGTAACAGTGTAATATCTCTGTAAATGATAGAGTGTGGTCTAGACCTGCTGTCCTGAGATAATCTGACACTATGAAAGAAGCTGAAGAGGAGTACCTGCTGTCTTCACTCAGTTTGATCAGCATGTTGTCCAGGATGTGTTTGGTCTGGTCCTCATAATACCTGTCAAATGTCTTCAGCCAGCCTGAACACAACACACACACACACACACACACACACACACACACACACACACACACACACACACACACACACACACACACACACACACACACAGTTATGACTTTATTTTAATGTAATAATTCATATCTTCCTGTTGCACGTGTGTGTGTGTGTGTGTGTCACACCTGGGTCATTGTGTGAATGAGGAACTGTGTGTGTGTGTGTGTGTGTGTCTGTGTGTGTGTGTGTGTGTGTGTGTGTGTGTGTGTGTGTGTCTCACCTGGGTCATTGTGTGAATGAGGAACTGTGTGTGTGTGTGTGTGTGTGTGTGTGTGTGTGTGTGTGTGTGTGTGTGTGTGTGTGTGTGTGTGTGTGTGTGTGTGTGTGTGTGTCTCACCTGGGTCATTGTGTGAATGAGGAACGGTGTGTGTGTGTGTGTGTGTGTGTGTGTGTGTGTGTGTGTGTGTGTGTGTGTCTCACCTGGGTCATTGTGTGAATGAGGAACTGTGTGTGTGTGTGTGTGTGTGTGTGTGTGTGTGTCTCACCTGGGTCATTGTGTGAATGAGGAACTGTGTGTGTATGTGTGTGTGTGTGTGTGTGTGTGTGTGTGTCTGTCTGTCTGTGTGTGTGTGTGTCTCACCTGGGTCATTGTGTGAATGAGGAACTTGTGTGTGTGTGTGTGTGTGTGTGTGTGTGTGTGTGTGTGTGTGTGTGTGTGTGTGTGTGTGTGTGTGTGTGTCTCACCTGGGTCATTGTGTGAATGAGGAACTGTTGTGTGTGTGTGTGTGTGTGTGTGTGTGTGTGTGTGTGTGTGTGTGTGTGTGTGTGTGTGTGTGTGTGTGTGTGTGTGTGTGTGTGTGTGTCTCACCTGGGTCATTGTGTGAATGAGGAACCAGGAAAACTTCCAGCGGCTGCTCGTCCCACTCGTTGCCTTGGTAACGGATATCAAAGCCTTGTTTCCAGGCGCCCCCGTCGGGGTTATCGAAGGGCAGGAGGTCGTAAACATCCAGCAGCTGCAACCATTAAAATACTCAAATACTTTATATACTTCAACAAATACTCAGTACCTTCAGTACTACGCTCTGATGCAGAGGCTTAATCATACTGAACGTTACCAAGGGTTACAGTCTCAGTTTGGAGATTCATTTCTATTGGTCAATAAATTATTATTAGGGGCGTTGAATATACACAAGAGAGGGGGGGGGCCTGTAGCTCGCCCAGTAGAGCGTGAGCTCCATGTAGACTGAGTCCTTTACAGAGGCCCGGGTTAGAATCTGACCTGCTGCCCTTTGCTGCGTGTCCTCCCCATCTCTCTCTCCCCTCTCCTGTCTAATAAAGGGAAAACCCCAAAAAAATATTTTAAAAAAATCTAATAATAATATACACCAAAATAATTACATAAAATCTTTGAAAAAAGGCAAAACACATCTGAAAAAAATTGTTGAAAAATCAACAAATAAAAATAAAAAACATATTACAGCTACTGTTGATAGCATGCAGCCACTGCTGTTAGCATGCAGCTAGTGTTGTTAGCATGTAGCTACAGTTGTCAGCACGTAGCTACTGTTGTTAGCATGTAACTACAGTTGTCAGCACGTAGCTAGTGTTGTCAGCACGTAGGTACTGTTGTTAGCATGGGGCTACTGTTGCTAGCATGCAGTTACTGTTGCTAGCATGCAGCTACTGTTGCTAGCATGCAGCTACTGTTGCTAGCATGCAGCTACTGTTGCTAGCATGCAGCTACTGTTGCTGCTAGCATGCAGCTACTGTTGCTAGCATGCAGCTACTGTTGCTAGCATGCAGCTACTGTTGTAGCAGAGAGAGAATACCAAGAGTGTGCAGAGCTGTCATCAAAGCTAAAGGTGACTACTCTGAAGAATATAAAACATATTCTGGTTTGTTTTAACACTTTTTGTTTACTATTATCATCCCAAATGTGTTCCTTCATAGTTCTGATGTCTTTAATATGAATCTACAATATAGGAAATAATACAAATGAATTAAAACCATTGATTGAGATGGTACTGTATGCTAAGCTAACCTTAGTCTATACTATGCTAAGCTAACCTGCACTGCATCGCTTCCATCCTTTATCTCTTCGGCCAATCGGCAACCAGGCAGCTGGCGGGCGGAGCCTGAGCTGCCGTTGGCTCCTCGTCCTGTTTCCCATGATGCTTTGCGTTGGATCAGACTGTCCCGCAGCATAGCAACCAGACGGTTGTTGTTGCTAAGGAGAAGCTCCAACCTGTCAATCTTCTGCTGGAGGAGGAACAAATCCTGCACACAAACATGCTGATTGGTTACACACACAATCAATAAAGGTTTCTGATTAGAGTACTTACATTTATGAATGTGCCATTTAGCCAGTTTAATACTAAGGTTAATAATATAATCCTGATTTGAAGAAGGCTAATTTGTGAAAAACAATATGTGTTCAACACAAAAGGGAGAAATTTGGGTGCTGACTCACTTTGTCCTGTCCAATAGGTGTATCCACGCGCTGCTGAAGCTCCGCCCCCTGCATCAGCTCCAGCATCCGGTACAGTGACATCACAGCGACGCAGAAGATCCCGCCCCCCAGCACGGCCAGCATCCGACTCTTCTTCATCCCTCAACTAAGGAAAAGATTCAAAGACTCATGTCTGCCCTGAAATACCCATCACCAAACCAGACTCCATGTAAATAATCAGGACTTTTAGCGTGTATAGAGCCAGCATATCTCCACCAGACTCCATGTAAATAATCAGGACTTTTAGCGTGTATAGAGCCAGCATATCTCCACCAGACTCCATGTAAATAATCAGGACTTTTAGCGTGTATAGAGCCAGCATATCTCCACCAGACTCCATGTAAATAATCAGGACTTTTAGCGTGTATAGAGCCAGCATATCTCCACCAGACTCCATGTAAATAATCAGGACTTTTAGCATGTATAGAGCCAGCATATCTCCACCAGACTCCATGTTAATAATCAGGACTTTTAGCCTGTATAGAGCCAGCATATCTCCACCAGACTCCATGTAAATAATCAGGACTTTTAGCGTGTATAGAGCCAGCATATCTCCACCAGACTCCATGTAAATAATCAGGACTTTTAGTGTGTATAGAGCCAGCATATCTCCACCAGACTGCATGTAAATAATCAGGACTTTTAGTGTGTATAGAGCCAGCATATCTCCACCAGACTGCATGTAAATAATCAGGACTTTTAGCGTGTATAGAGCCAGCATATCTCCACCAGACTCCATGTAAATAATCAGGACTTTTAGTGTGTATAGAGCCAGCATATTTCCACCAGACTCCATGTAAATAATCAGGACTTTTAGTGTGTATAGAGCCAGCATATCTCCACCAGACTCCATGTAAATAATCAGGACTTTTAGCGTGTATAGAGCCAGCATATCTCCACCAGACTGCATGTAAATAATTAGCGTGTATAGAGCCAGCATATCTCCACCAGACTCCATGTAAATAATCAGGACTTTTAGCGTGTATCTCACACATATCTCCACATATCTCACACATATCTCCACATGTAAATTGAATGAAGTGTGTTCTACGATGATAAAAGTCCTGATTATTTACATGGTGGATGTAACTAAATGTAACTAAAGCGCTTACAGACTCAGATTATTATTCTAAGTGTCTGACAACATTATGGGATGGATCCCTACAGAGATAGACCTTTTAGTTAAAGAGTAAGATCCTTTTAGTTTAACATGAAACAGCCCGAAACCACCATCACCAAACTACACCAGACTCCATGTAAATAATCAGGACTTTTATCATCGTAAAACACACTTCATTCAAAGTGGACAGAAACTAAATAAAACTACCAAAAGCCATCTTGGTTCATCTCTCCACTGTTCCAACAATCACCACTCTGGTTTGGTTGAAATAAACCCTTAATTCACCCATTTACATGTGGAGATATGCTGGCTCTATACACACTAAAAGTCCTGATTATTTACATGGAGTCTGGTGGAGATATGCTGGCTCTATACACGCTAAAAGTCCTGATTATTTACATGGAGTCTGGTGGAGATATGCTGGCTCTATACAGGCTAAAAGTCCTGATTATTTACATGGAGTCTGATGGAGATATGCTGGCTCTATACACGCTAAAAGACCTGATTATTTACATGGAGTCTGGTGGAGATATGCTGGCTCTATACACGCTAAAAGTCCTGATTATTTACATGGAGTCTGGTGGAGATATGCTGGCTCTATACATGCTAAAAGTCCTGATTATTTACATGGAGTCTGGTGGCTTTGGTGATTTCGGGGCTGTTTCATGTTAACTGAAGCTGTCAGTAGTAAAAAGAATTTAAACACAACTCTAAAACAAAGTTAAAGTCAAACGTACTTTTAATATTTCCGTTTCATAAAGAAATAAACAAATTAAAACGAAATATTTTGCGTAATTTCTTCTGTTGGGTGAACTAATTAAGCCTCCTGTAGGTCAACCAGCTGTAAAGATAAAATTAATAAAACTATATATTTTAAACTCAAACCTTTCGGACAGGACTTCCGCGTTGGACAAACGGCCACAGGTCTCGCGCTCCAGAGTGTCCCGTGCTATTCGTCACCTGCTCTGTGACGTGTCAGTCTGTCTTCATTTCGTCGCAAAGAACAGAAATAAAACATTAAAGGTTTTTAGTTTATTAAAAGTTCAATAAAGTTTGTGGGTCGATCTGCAGCACGAGCTCTCAGCCTGCTGCGCATGCGCCCTGCTGTTTATATTTC
>NC_053128.1:34971659-34984159 GCF_010015445.1 Perca fluviatilis | reverse complement strand
CTGCGTTGTGTTGTGTTAGATGTTAGGGGTGAAGTGCAGAGATAAGGAGGCACGGGACGCTGGGTTGAAGATTGTGGCTGAGACCATCAGGATTTATTGTTGCAGAGAAGGCTGGTTTGATCATCCCCTTAATGTAGGACATACAGTTTTTATTTCCAGTTAGAAATAAATCCACAAAACAAACAAGCTAACAAGCTAAATTAAATATAGCAATCTAACAAGAATAGGTTTGCCACATAAAACTGAATTATTTAATAAACCACCAAGTCATCTCAAATGCAGATTCATCCCTAACGTTAGCCCACCGGCTAGCCACAATAGTTTAACCCCAACTCAATTTGTACACCAGTGAATAAAAACTAATTTGCAGTACTTGACCCTACAAATGGTAACTCCACACTTCAATAAGCAACACATGTGAACAAATGGGCTGAGTGGGTGGTTATCAATGTACATATTTACACTTTTATAGTATACGCCACCGATTAAGCTGCTTACCTTAACGTAGGACATACAGTTTTTAACGAACATGGCGGCCTACGCAAATCAAGTGTAAACTACGGCGTCTTGTAAGGTACAAAAAAACTAAAATTGTTATAGTTGTTATAGTAATGGCAACAGCGCTGCCTAGTGGCCATAGACATGCTGTTTAACCATCTGCAGAAGAGGAACATAGATTCTGTCTTCATTGCAGGATCACCCAGAGGTTCACTCACAGCATACAGGCTAGCAGGTAGGCTATGATTTTACATATTGGCTGAAAACATCCTTATGTAGCCTAAACAATAAAAACATATATCATAAATATCACAATTTTGTCACCATGTTAGACTAGTGAAGTTATTTGTAATTAATCTAGATAGCATTGACTAGGCCTAACACAACAATAGCACATATTTTAATACAGTTCTGGATTTATTTTATATCTCCAGCAATAGTTGGTTTCTGATACAGTAATTTCAGGGTGGACCGTGACTTGTGGAACTAGTTTTGGATCAGGGACTCAGTTCCTTTTCTTGCTGAGGATGAGGAGTATAGGGGACCTGTACAGGGACCAGGCCCAAAGAAACAGAGGGCAATGGGAGAAGAAACGCAACAGCATCTGGCAATAGAAGTAAGCAGTAACAGAAATTATATTTCTGTTTTCTATTAGCCTATATGTATATGTGTTTGTTTGCACATTTTTGTGTTCTGAATGTTCATTATTAGACATATCTATCTACTGGAGAATGCAGAAAATATGATTTTTTTCACATTTATGCTTTTAATAGCCTTCCTTTCTCATAACAAAATTGTAACTGCTATGAATATGCTGATTGTATTGTTGAACTGAGAAATGTGAAAACTTGTTGTTTTCTGTGTTTACTTTTCTACCATGATGTATCATTTCATAGGTATGTGATACCATTATGAGCCAAGCCAAGGAGAGGTTTGCTTTCACCAAGCATCTCATCAGTGCCACTCTGTTGCAAAGAGACTAGGCTCGTTGGAGATGAACTGCGCCTCGCCTGTAAAGCGGACAAGAGCAGGCGGCAGCAGCGGGGGGGCGCTGACAAAAGTCCGCTCTCAAGTGGGACAGTTTTCCAGCTGACTCCAGCAGCCTTCAGGCTCAACAGGAAGTGACACAAAAAACAGCGGGAAAAATTTAAAAAAAAAAAAAAAACTCTACACCCGCAGTGTTTAATTGACATTTTTTTTTTTTTTTTTTTTTTTTTTTTTTTTTTTTTTTTAATATAAAAAATAAAAAAAAATTTTTAAAAAAAAATACTAAAAATTAATTTATTTTTAATATTTTTTTTTCTTTTTACAAAAAACTCCTTGCCCCCCCTGTTAACCACACATTCAAAACAGAATAGATTTCAGTCTGGTGCCTATCAAACACTGCTGATTGCAATTTTAGCTGAAAGCCTAAGCAGGTGTCTAGTTTTAGACTAGTTAGTGAACATATATGATATTTATATAGAGAAAGATCAGAAAGACTTTTTTTATATACAAACACCAAATAAGAATGAAACAATCATACACTGTACTGTTTGAGAGAAACAGGTAAAAGAGCAAAGATACCAACATGTCCAGGAAAGATGTCTGAGGTTATATACACAGCTATACAAAAGTGAAAAGCACTATATCTTTACTATAGTAAAACTGTGTTCTTACTGTTTTTCAGAAAGTAATGGTGGTGAAAGCAATAGAAACACCACATTCATTTTTATTTAGAGATGATGAAGACATCCAATGTGATGAAGAAAACTTGCCCCATGATGCTGGAGAGAGGCAGAATTACTGTTACCTATGTACAGTGCCCTCCACAATTACTTACCATACGTTTAAGATGGGGTCATGGACTTCTAAAAATTCTCCTTTTTTTTAAACAACATAGAACTCAAATGCAAAAAAAGATAAAAATCCAACCTTTTATTTAAGCACATTACTTTGGTGGTAAAAAAAAAAAATCGCATTTAGAAAAAGAAAACTTGAAATCATGTGTCCCACAATTATTGGCACCCCTGATGTTAATACTTTGTACAACCCCCTTTTGCCAACAAGACAGCCCTTAATCTCCTTCTATAACATTTCACAAGATTGGAGAACACAGAGAGAGGGATCTTTGACCATTCTTCTTTGCACAATCTTTCTAGATCATCCAGAGTCCTGGGTCCTCTCTCATGCACTCTCCTCTTTAGCTCACCCCACAGGTGTTTGATGCTAGTGTTTTTACCCTCAGTGTGTTCTGAGTGACAGTGTGTGTTATCTCAGTGAGGACTGTTCATAGTGTTTGGCTGCACTGAGCCTGTTTTTAGCCATGTGTTAAGAGTTGTGTTGCTGTGAATAATTTTGCAGGTGATGTGAACTGTTTAGCTCTGTTGGTAGTGCAGACTGTAGTTAGAGTTTTGCACATGTAGCTCCTGTTGTGCTCACTGTTGTTTAGCAATCAGAAAAAACTGTAATAAGGGAAAAACTTCCACTAATGAACCCTGACAAGGCCCACCTGTGAAGGTAAAACCATTTCAGGTGACTACCTCATGAAGCTCATTGAGAGAACACCAAGGGTTTGCAGAGTTATCAAAAAAAGAAAAGGGTGGCTACTTTGAAGAATCTAAAATATAAGACATGTTTTCAGTTATTTCACACTTTTTTGTTAAGTACATAATTCCATATGTGTTCATTCATAGTTGTGATGCCTTCAGTGAGAATCTACAATGTAAATAGTCATGAAAATAAAAAGGAAACACATTGAATGAGAAGGTGTGTCCAAACTTTTGGCCTGTACTGTATATACAGTAGTATATGTGTCCGTGTCCAATAGGAGCTTGAATGTCAATGAGATTGTCCTCATCACCAGTGGGAGGCAGCAGTGCTCTATCAGTGCCTAGTCTGGAGACAGGTAGAGAATGTGTTCTAACCTACAGGTAACAGGAGACGGGTAGAAAAGGTGATCTAATCTACAGGTAACTGGAGACAGGTAGAGAAGGTGTTCTAACCTACAGGTAACAGGAGACGGGTAGAAAAGGTGATCTAATCTACAGGTAACTGGAGACAGGTAGAGAAGGTGATCTAATCTACAGGTAACAGGAGACAGGGTTAGGTTAGGGTTAGGTTGCTGCAGCCTGGGACCCTATAGCACCTACTGGAGGGCAGGAGTTGGCAATAAACTTGAACTAGTTGTAGAGATAAAATGGTTATGTGTGATTTCATCTTGTTGATATTTCTAGAACTATCTGGATCAAACTTTTTTGGGCTCATTGTAGTTCATTCATAGTTTTGATGCCTTCAGTGAGAATCTACAATGTAAATAGTCATGAAAATAAAGAAAACGCATTGAATGAGAAGGTGTGTCCAAACTTGTGGCATTGTAGTTGAATGGACCTCTATGAATACAATGACAAAACATGTCCAAATCTACGCGCCATTAAGTTATGAGTTTTATTTAGCAGACTAACAAGGTGACATAGTGTTGAGATGGTTTCATGTTAAACTAAAAGCTCTATCTCTGGAGGGATCCATCCCATAATGTTGTCAGATAATAAAACATAAGTTCCTCTTTAAAGTCAGTTGTTGAGGTGAGACGCTGCAGTTGTTTGACAGGTTTCTCTGGTCATGTGGTTTCAGAGAAATGACTCAGAGGACTGAAAGATAAGAGACAGACTGAGCACGCTCAGTAGCTGCTTCACCTGGACCACCTCACACAGCTGACAGACACACAGGTAACAACATACACACACACACAGACACACACACAGACTCACAATTTAACCATTTATTTATGTCCTAATAAAGACAAATGGTACAGGGACACAAATATTACAGATGCAGTACAATACATACTGAGTTCTTAAGGGTATAAGTAGCAATGTCTCCACCATATGTGGCAGCTGCCAATAATAGCAGATATGGCACAGTACTTAGCAAGCTGTTTAGCCTCTGATTGGCCATCCCAAGTTGTTGCAGCCCTCTTACTAAAAACGTGTGTGTGTGTGTGTGTGTGTGTGTGTGTGTGTGTGTGTGTGTGTGTGTGTGTGTGTGTGTGTGTGTGTGTGTGTCCTAGGCTACCAAATATGAAAACAAGTAGCCTGGACCTATAGCCCAGCTCTGAGATGGATGGTTTACCTGAGAATGTTTGTACATTCTTACTGAGGGTGGAACATGGTTTGAGATGTCTTTCACTATGAGGTCTACTATTCTGTCATGACGTGCTATGTACATTCCTTTGTAGGCATGGCAACCATTTAGGATGTGAGACAGAGTTTCAGTGATATATTCTGCAATGATGGGAACCAGATAGAGAGGTTGAGTGTGGTAGGGAAGACTTGTAATCTGGCTTTTACTGTAAATGTGAGAATGTCCTCATTGAGTCCAGTGTTCTTGAGGAATGAGTGAGACTCAGGGTCAGATGTACGTACATTTGAGAATGTAGCGTTATCATCGCCATATTCTGATGATGTGTGTGTGTGTGTGTGTGTGTGTGTGTGTGTGTGTTTATTCTGATGATGATGTGTGTGTGTGTGTGTGTGTGTGTGTGTGGTTTATTCTGATGATGTGTGTGTGTGTGTGTGTGTGTGTGTGTGTGTGTGTGTGTGTTTATTCTGATGGTGTGTGTCTCTTCCTGTCTCCACAGTTTGATTTAAAGTCAGCTTCTTCATCACTCTGAAGAGGAGATCTCAACACTTCAGGAGGACCAGGAGACCTCAAGATGGGGGGTTCAGGGTCAACACCAACACCACCACCAACACCACCACCACCACCAAGACGAAAATGGAGCAGAGACCGTCCTCCTGATCTCAGAGAGATGCAGCGGATAATGGTCAGACAGATGCCGGAGAGAACAGATGAAGTCAGAGAGATGCATCAGCGAACAGATGAAGTCAGAGAGATGCGCAACAGATGAAGTCAAGAGATGCAGCAGAGAACAGATGAAGTCAGAGAGATGCATCAGCGAACAGATGAAGTCAGAGAGATGCAGCAGAGAGCAGATGAAGTCAGAAGAGCAGGATATGTTGCTGAAGGAGTAGGAGCAGCAGTAGGACTCCTGGCCCTTGCAGCTCCGTTCACTAGGGGGGCGAGTTTAGCAGCAGCAGGAGCGTTAGCAGTAGCAGGAGGAGCTGTAGCAGGACTGTTTGGTGGAAGAAGAAGATGAGCTGTGGTTGTAAATGCAATAAAAACAACGAAAGATAACAGAAGTGTGAATAAAGTAGAAGAACTGGGGAAAGAGTTCATGGAGATCATAGAACAGCTGAAGAATGACCTGGAAGAAATAAAGAGGACGTGTGAGAAGTTGGAGCAAAGATCAGCTGAAGTTCAGGCTGGAAACACTATGACAGACATGGAGGACTTTCAGAGGATTATATTATTAGGTATTGTCTGATATGGAGAAATTCTTCAGAACTACTGCGACCCCTGAAGAGGACAGAGAGTTACCAGACTCCATCATCCAGTCAGCTGATCTCTGTCAGAAAGTCATTGATGACTTGGAGAAGATGAAGGAAGAACTCAAAGACTTCACACAACAGTCAAGATACACGCCAGTGGGGGGACCTAGAAAAGGTCACATGGGGGGGGCAAAGGGGTAGCGAGAGATCTTGGCAGGGTGGCAGGGGAAGACGGTCCATGGGAACCCCCATATGTAAACTGCTATGCCCTACTGTGCCCCGCAACGCCCTGCTACGCCCTGAACTGCTATAACTATTATTTCTAGTCATAGTTCCATTATCTTTTTTCTTACTATAATTGACACCGTTCTATAATTATTATGAATCATAATTCTCTATATCTGTATATCTGTATCCATCTGTATCCAACCGTCAGCAGCCACCAAGACCCTGGATCTGTCTGATGTTTCTGCCCAAAAGGAAGTTTTTCCTCGCCACTCATGCACCAAATGCTTTCTCTTGGGAGAATTGTTGGATCTTTGTAAATTATAGAGTGTGGTCTAGACCTACCCTATCTGTAAAGTGTTTTGAGAAGATTATATACTATAAATAAAATTGAATTTGCTGAAATTGAATTAAATTGAATTAAATGGCTTGATCATATTTACTGATACAGACAAATAGAACAGAATGTGTCTTATTTTATCTGTAATTATGATCTAACAAAAGCTGCTATGATAGAGAAACTGTAAAACATCATTAGATAATCTATGTACTGTATATGTAAAGATTTACATATCTGACCCTATAAGATATACAACAGAATGGCCGGTGAGCTCCAGGGAGGATGTGCCGCTGCTACCGGGTGCGGGGCTCTCCGTGTCCCGCTGGAGCTCCGACTGCAGGTCGAGGTCGGCAGCGAAGCTTTCTGGCGATAATAGCAACGATGATACGCTGGGCGATCCCCACTGATGACGGTCCGTCTGGGGCTGTAGGACCTGGAGCTCACCGCCAGTGTTTCAGTCTGTTAAAAAGTGTTAAGATAATTAAAAGGTATTTATTTAGAAGCGGGCTGGTTGGTTAGTTAGCTAATGCTAGCATGCTATTCCACCTAGCTCCATGCTACATAAATAAGCCGGACTGAGTTGTCACTCATCTGGCGATAGAAACCCTGCTCCACCCCCCGTTGGCTCAGAGCTCCACAGCCCTAGTCCATAGCTACGGATTAGTTTAGCACCAAATGTATCGCAACAAGTGCTGCAAAAGTCGAGGTGCAGATTCTCCTCTTGGTGATGAGAGAGAGAACTTATGTGAAGTTACAGAGACAGATTCCAGAGGTTGTAATCACTGAGTTGTGGTTGTGATGGAAAAAGTACACGAGTAAATGTTGCATTACAAGTTTGCAGCTGTCCTGACTTCCTGTTTCTTGTTACAGACACAGACAACCGACAACGGCAGATGCTTAACGTCTTGCGATTTTAAGTCCTCCACAACGAAATACAGTCACTAATTACACCGTTTAGCTGTGTTTTAACCGGACCTGTCCGGCCGCAGTTTCTCCGTTGTTTGCAAAACTTCCCTCCGTTCCGTTAGCTAACGTCTAGGTATTTATTGTGCTAACGGCTAGTTAGCCTGCCTGCTAGCGGGAGTTAAAGCGAACCACTCAGGATTTTGCCCCCTGGGAAATCTATTCTATATTTTGGTAGCAGTAACGGGCTATCCACAGCTTGCTAATACAAGCAGGAGCACCTGCATTGTATTTCGACTTGTGAAGGTTTTTAGGTTTTAGGAGAAGGCCTCCATCAACGTTGCTACTAGCTAAACTAGCAAGCTACACGATGCCCCCCTCAGCTGCTCACCTGGCTGTGACTCGTGCTCCCTGTTCAGCCAGAAGATAGTGGAACTTGAAGCCAGAATATCGACTCTCCACCAGATCAAGGCAAGTGAAGAGTTCCTCGACTCCATTATCATTGGAAGTTCCCCTCACACATACACTGTCGGATGTCTTGATTCCACTGTGCCCTGCAATACACCCTCACCACGCACTAATACAACCTCTGTCCCTGTTGTCTCTCCTCGGCTTCTGCCGAGGACCCAGCTCTGCCGACCAGCTCCACTCCACACCAGCCTGAGCCATGGCGTGTAAGCAAGCACCGGAGCAGGCGGTCAGGACAACGCTCAGCCCCAGCCCAACCCCACAACAACTAAAACCGCTACAGCATTCTGAACCGAACGCGAGGAGTTCCTTCTCTGCCTCCGCCCCTACGCAGCTCATCCTGGTCCATCCACAGAGTCGACCGCCCATTGAGGGCGGACTCTCCCCCCTCGGACTCATCAACCTCCACGCTGGTCGTCGAAGCTCCATGGTAAGGGACCTCCACATTCCCCCTTCTCCGCGGTCCCTCCAAGGTCTACTGCTTCCCCGGTGCCAAGGTCCGTGACATCCAGCACAAACTTCCCGGCATCCCTCGCCCACGCCATGGGTCGACAACATCATTGTGCATGTGGGCACAAACGACATCAGAGAGGACGGTCGATAGGACTCCAGGAAGACTTCACCACTCTCCTCTCCACCCTGATGGTAAGCGGATTGTCATCTCTGGGCCTCTACCTACCTACAGGAAGGGTGCGGAGAGATGGTCCAGACTGTTCTGGCTCCACACCTGGCTGGAACCACTCTGCACTTCCCTGAGCATTCCCTATGTCGACAACTTCAACCTGTTCTGGGAGATGCCCAACCTGCTGAAGCTTGATGGTCTCCACCCAAACCGACACGCGAGCCAGGATGCATTCTGACAACATAAGGACCACACTGAAAGGCAAGTATTGACATTATGTTGAAAATATCACAGACTCATGTCCCCCAGGCATTGATCCTGATAGCACTATACAAGTGGATGAATCTGAAAATGTTTTCTGCAGGATAACATGTAGTACTAGTGTTATTCCAGTAACGTGTACTTAGTACCATTCCAGTAACATGTAGTACTAGTACTATTCCAATTATAATCAACAACAGACCACACAAAGTGGTGAATAGAGGGGCAATACTTAACAACCTAATTGGAATTAAAACTACCACTGCAATGATAGAAAAGGATAGGAAAATTAGATGTGGATTACTAAATATCAGATCTCTGTCTTCTAAAGCAGTACTAGTAAATGAATTGATATCTGATAATCAAATTGATCTATTCTGTCTTACTGAAACGTGGCTGGGCCATGAATAATATGTTAGTCTAAATGAAGCCACTCCTCCCAGTCATATTAATACTCAAATTCCTAGAGGCTCGGCCGAGGAGGGGGAGTTGCAGCCATATTTGACTCAAGCCTGTTAATTAACCCTAAACCCAAACTGAATTATAACTCTTTTGAAAGCCTTGTTCTTAATCTTCAACATCCAACACGGAAATCAGAACAGCCAATTATATTTGTTGTTGTCTACCGAGCTCCAGGTCCGTATTCTGAATTTTTATCTGAATTCTCAGAGTTTTTATCATGTGTAGTCCTTAAATCAGACAAAGTACTTATTGTAGGTGATTTTAATATCCATGTGGACGTTGACAGCAATAGCCTTACTACTGCTTTCAACTCATTACTGGATTCAATAGGTTTCAGTCAGAGTGTGCACAAGGCGACGCACTGTTTTAACCACACCCTCGACCTTGTGCTGGCATATGGTATTGAAATTGAGGATTTAATAATATTTCCGCAGAATTTGGTATTATTAGATCATTTTTTAATTACTTTTGAATTCTTGCTACCTGACCATACTAAACTAGATAATAGCTTCTACACTAGATGCCTATCTGACAGTGCTATAGCTAAATTTAAAGAAGATATTCCAACAGCATTGCGCTCTATGTTACGCCTTAACATAACAGAGGACCTCTATGTTAACCTCAGTCCCTCTGAAATTGATACATTTGTAGACGGTGCTACGACTTGCCTACGGACGACCTTAGACTCTGTCGCTCCTCTCAAAAAGAAGACGATAAAGCAAAGGAAAATAGCTCCTTGGTATAACTCTCAAACTCGCAAATTAAAACAAATCTCGCGAAACCTCGAAAGTAAGTGGCGCTCCACCAAAGTGGAAGAATCCCGTCTGGATTGGCAAGAAAGTCTCAAAACCTATAGGAAGGCCTTACGAAAAGCCAGATCAGACTATTACTCTTCACTAATAGAAGAAAATAAGAACAACCCAAGGTTTCTTTTCAGCACTGTAGCCAGGCTGACAGATAGCCACAGCTCTACTGAGCCATCTATTCCTCTAGCACTGAGTAGTGATGACTTCATGAGCTTCTTTAAAGATAAAATTAATCACCTTTTGCCCTTAACTTCTAACAGTTCATCTTTAAATACAGGACCGCTAGAACGAACGACTAGTACCGACATATACTTAGACTGCTTTTATCCTATAGACCTTCAACAATTAATGTTAAAGATATCCTCAGCTAAACCATCTACCTGTCTCTTGGACCCCATCCCAACGAGGCTACTCAAAGAAGCGTTACCCGTGGTAAACACTTCATTACTAGATATGATCAATATGTCCTTATTAACAGGTTATGTACCGCAGTCATTTAAAGTAGCTGTGATAAAACCTCTTCTGAAAAAAAACACCCTAGATCCTGAGGTCTTAGCAAACTATAGACCTATATCTAACCTTCCCTTTCTATCCAAGATCCTTGAGAAGGTGGTTGCTAATCAGTTATGTGATTTTCTACATAGCAATAGTTTATTTGATGATTTTCAATCAGGATTTAGAAAGAATCATAGCACAGACGGCACTGGTGAAAATTACTAACGACCTTCTAACAGCTGCAGACAAATGACTTGTCTCCATTCTTGTTTTACTAGATCTTAGTGCTGCATTTGACACTATTGACAATACCATCCTGTTACAGAGATTAGAACACTTAGTCGGAATTAAAGGAATCGCTCTAAGCTGGTTTAAGTCTTATTTCTCTGAGCGATCCCAATTTGTTAACGTTAACATTAAACCCTCCAAGCACGCTAAAAGTTAGCCATGGCGTTCCTCAAGGCTCAGTGCTTGGACCAATTCTATTTTCCTTATATGTGCTTCCTCTAGGTCATATTATTAGGAAACACTCAATTAACTATCACTGTTACTCAGACGATACCCAATTATATCTGTCAATTAAGCCAGATGAAAGTGGTCAGTTAGCAAGACTTCAAACGTGTATTGAGGATATAAAATCCTGGATGACCCACAACTTCCTGATGTTAAACTCAGACAAAACGGAAGTTATTGTGATAGGACCAAGCCGCCCGAACCGTTTTCGAAGATATAGCTACTCTGGATGGTATTGCCCTGGCCTCCAGCACTGCTGTCCGAAATTTGGGAGTTATTTTTGATCAGGATATATCCTTCAACGCCCACTTAAAACAAACCTCAAGAATAGCCTTTTTCCATCTTCGTAACATTGCCAAAATTAGGAATATCCTGTCTCAGAATGATGCTGAAAAACTAGTCCATGCATTCGTTACTTCTAGACTAGATTACTGCAATTCGTTATTATCAGGTTGCCCAAATAAGTGCCTTAAGACTCTCCAGCTGATCCAGAATGCTGCAGCACGTGTTCTGACGAGAACTAAGAGAAGAGATCATATTTCTCCTGTATTAGCTTCTCTGCACTGGCTTCCTGTGAAATCTAGGATCGAATTTAAAATCCTCCTCCTGACTTACAAAGCTCTAAATGGTCAAGCACCATCATACCTAGAAGAGCTCTTAGTACCTTATTGTCCCACTAGAGCACTGCGCTCCCAGAATGCGGGGCTACTTGTGGTTCCTAGAGTCTCTGGAAGTAGACTGGGGGCCAGGGCCTTCAGGTATCAGGCTCGCTTCTGTGGAACCAGCTCCCAGTCTGGGTTGAGGGACGGACACCCGTCGCCACATTTAAGAGTAAACTGAAAACCCTCCTCTTTGACAAAGCTTATAGTTAGGGAGTGAGGAGTTGCAGCGTCCACCTAACCCGGCCCACTGCTTCTCCTCGTAGTTAGTTATGCTATTACAATTCTAGACTGCAGGGGAGGCTGTTTCCTTCCTATGACACACTGAGCTGCTCTCTCTTCTCTACTTGTTACTTCTGTATGCATCCTGTCCCAGAATAGCTTGTTACTAATCTAGCTCTGGGGAGTTTACTCCCCGGAGTCCTTATGTTTCTTCTTCGCAGAGCTTTGCTCTGCGATTCTCTGCAATTCCCGGCCGCATCCTGCTGCGTCCTGCCGCATCCTGCTACGTCCTGCTGCATCCGCTGCATCCACCCATGCTCTGCAGCGCCACGTTACATCCCACAACGCCCTGCTGTGATGTTCCTATGCACAGAGTAGTCTGGATCCGGTATAGGGGACTGCAGTATGACACGATGTGCCCTGCTATGACATGAACTTCCACGATAACCTTCGAGGTCACTGTGACCTTTAATGTGACTGTTATCGCCACTGTTCATCACACCCCCAACCGGCCCGTCAGACACCGCCTACCAAGAGTCTGGGTCTGCCGAGGTTTCTTCCTAAAAGGGAGTTTTTCCTCACCACTGTCGCGATAGCCACTGCTAATGCTTGCTCTTGATGGAATTACTGTAATTGTAGGGGTTTTGGAAATTATAG
>NC_053128.1:34944159-34964159 GCF_010015445.1 Perca fluviatilis | reverse complement strand
TTAGTTATGAAGGATTATATATGAACCATGTTACATATTTATTATCTCTCCACATATCACACACACTAGATTAGTTATGGAAGGATTATATATGAACCATGTTACATATTTATTAATCTCCACATATCACAAACACTAGATTAGTTATGGAAGGATTATATATGAACCATGTTACATATTTATTAACTCTCCACATATCACACACACTAGATTAGTTATGAAGGATTATATATGAACCATGTTACATATTTATTATCTCTCCACATATCACACACACTAGATTAGTTATGGAAGGATTATATATGAACCATGTTACATATTTATTATCTCTCCACATATCACACACACTAGATTAGTTATGGAAGGATTATATATGAACCATGTTACATATTTATTAACTCTCCACATATCACACACACTAGATTAGTTATGAAGGATTATATATGAACCATGTTACATATTTATTAACTCTCCACATATCACACACACTAGATTAGTTATGGAAGGATTATATATGAACCATGTTACATATTTATTAACTCTCACATATCACAACACACTAGATTAGTTTAGGAGGATTATATATGAACCATGTTACATTTTATTAACTCTCCACATATCACACACACTAGATTAGTTTAGGAAGGATTATATATGAACCATGTTATATATTTATTAACTCTCCACATATCACACACACTAGATTAGTTTAGGAGGATTATATATGAAAAATGTTACATATTTATTAACTCTGGCTGTTTACTTCTATTTTCATAGCTGTGAATAATGTTCTCTGGAGACTTTAGTGTAGGTTTCTTCAGGTTATGAATTGCTTTTGTTTTCTCAGAACTTCCTGTTGTCTTATGTTTATATTTTAATATGTTTTCTCCTTCTTTTAAGGAGTCATGTAAGACCTCATGAATTTATCTTTGCAGGATGATTATAATTAACGCTAGCTTTCCTCTCTCTGTATGAACCAGGATCACATGGTGCAGAGACCTGGACTACGAAGCAAGATTTGGCGTTACCGAGGTAACTTCAGGTTCAACCAGGGTGTTCTGTACCATCTAATGATCCACCCAACGGTCCAAATCAACACCATCGACACCAACTCAGTCTTTACACATCCAAAAGCATATATTATATACATATTATCAATACATATTATTATATATATACATATATATATTAATAATACATACATGCATACATATATATATATATATACATATATATATATATATATATATATATATATTTTTACATATACATACATATATACATATACATATATATACATATTTACATACATACATATACATACACGCATACATATTTACACATACATACATACATGCACATACACACATACACATACACATATTTTACACATATACACACGTACATACACATACATATACATATACATATTTTTACACATATTTCACATACACACATACATACATACATACATATTTTATTACACACATACACATACACACACATACACATACACATACACATACACATATTATTTTTACACACATACACATACATATTTTTACACATATTTATACATACATACACATATTTCACACATATTTACACATACACACACTCACACATACACACATATTTTACACACACACTCACACACACATACATACATACACATACATATTTTTACACATATTATTTACACATACACCACATATACACATACACACCATACACACATACACACATATTTTACACATATTATACACCACACACACATACATACATATTTTTACACACATATACACATACATACATATACATACATACATACATACACATATACAGATCAAAGACAAAAAGAGGAGAGGAGGACAGAGAGAGGAGGAGGAGGAGGACAGAGGATAGAGGAGAGAGGAGAGGAGAGGAGAGGAGAGAGAGGATAGATAGAGGGAGAGGGAGAGGGAGAGAGGAGGAGAGAGAGGAGAGAGGAGAGGGGAGAGGGAGAGAGGGAGAGGGGAGACTATCCTGTTGTTAAAGGAACACGCCGACTTATTGGGACTTTATCTTATTCACTGTACCCCCAGAGTTAGACTAGTCCATTCCATACCCTTCTCATCTCTTATTGGGACTTTATCTTATTCACTGTAACCCCAGAGACTAGTCCATACATACCCTTCTCATCTCTTATTGGGACTTTATCTTATTCACGTAACCCCAGAGTTAGACTAGTCCATTCATACCCTTCTCATCTCTTATTGGGACTTTATCTTATTCACTGTAACCCCCAGAGTTAGACTAGTCCATACATACCCCCCTAAACTCTTATTGGGACTTTATCTTATTCACTGTAACCCCAGAGTTAGACTAGTCCATTCATTCCCCTTCTCATCTCTTATTGGGACTTTATCTTATTCACTGTAACCCCAGAGTTAGACTAGTCCATACATACCCTTCTCATCTCTTATTGGGACTTTATCTTATTCACTGTAACCCCCAGAGTTAGACTAGTCCATAGATACCCTTCTCATCTCTTTTTATTGGGACTTTATCTTATTCACTGTACCCCCAGAGTTAGACTAGTCCATACAGCCTTCCTCATCTCTTATTGGGACTTTATCTTATTCACTGTAACCCCCAGAGTTAGACTAGTCCATACATACCCTTCTCATCTCTTATTGGGACTTTATCTTATTCACTGTAACCCCCAGAGTTAGACTAGTCCATACATACCCTTCTCATCTCTTATTGGGACTTTATCTTATTCACCTGTAACCCCCAGAGTTAGACTAGTATACATACCCTCTCATCTCTTATTTGGGACTTTATCTTATTCACTGTAGCCTCCAGAGTTAGACTAGTCCATACATACCCTTCTCATCTCTTATTGGGACTTTATCTTATTCACTGTACCCCAGAGTTAGACTAATCCATACATACCCCTTCTCATCTCTTATTGGGACTTTATCTTATTCACTGTACCCCCAGAGTTAGACTAGTCCATACATACCCTTCTCATCTCTTAATTGGGACTTTATCTTGTATTCCTGTAACCCCAGAGTTAGACTAGTCCATACACCCCTTCTCACCTGTAGGACTTTATCTTATTCACTGTACCCCCAGAGTTAGACCGAGTCCATACATACCCTTCTCATCTCTTATTGGGACTTTATCTTATTCACTGTAACCCCCAGAGTTAGACTAGTCCATACATACCTTCTCATTCTTATTGGACTTTATCTTATTCACTGTACCCCCAGAGTTAGACTGGTCCATACATACCCTTCTCATCTCTTATTGGGACTTTATCTTTATTCACTGCTAACCCCAGGGTTAGACTAGTCGCATAATTTACAAAGCCCCAACAATTAAATAATTCCCCCAAGGGCAATTTAATAAGTACTTAATTTAAATATCTTTAAAGACAGAGCTGTTGTCTGCAAATGTAGCAGTTTTTTCAGCACATGTGATACAAAAAGTGTAGGGAAATAAAATATAAAAAGAATTGAAACGTGTTTAAATTGGCAAACAAATGAAAGTTTGTTTGTGTGTGTGTTGAACAGGAAGCAGATAATCCATCACAGGAAGTGGCGCTCCTCCCTCCACAGGAAGGGGCTTTGACTGTAGCTCCCGCGAGCCGCAACTGCAGTGGCACGTGGAGCGTGCACGAGGAGGTGAACACACAGACAGTACGAACACAAAATATACACACACACACACACACACACACACACAGACACAGACACACACACACACACACACACACACACACACACACACACACACACAGACACAGACACACGCACACACACACACACACACACCACACACACACAGAGACACCGCACATACACACACACACACACACACACACACACACACACACACACACACACACACACACACACACACACACAGACACACACAACACACAGACACACACACACATACAAAACACACACACAGACACACACACAGACACACAGACACACAGACACACACACACACAGGCACAGAAAGCACACAGACACACAGACACACAGACACACAGACACACACACGAGACCCATCACACACACACACACACACACACACACACACACACAACACACACACACACACACAGACACATACACACACATGCACAGACACACATAAACACTTTTTCCTTTTTTAAATAACTTGTTTTTACTTTTTAATTTTGTCAATATCAAAATGTTTTAAAATGAGTTCTTCTATATTTATTTTATTGAATACTTGTATTATGTATTTAATCAGTTTGTTTTCAGACGTTGACTTGTATTTCCTGTGTCTGTGCCCCATGCGGATCTGGCCGATCTTTTCTCTCCTCTCGGTTCGGTTTCCTCCCGGGGTCTGGACTCACTCTGCTTTGCGAGACCACGGTGAGCCAGAGTCTCCCCGCAACAGACGTCACGCATCACTTCGCCTGCGACCAATGGAAATCAGCGCTTTCAGCGAAAAATCGACTGAAAAGCAAGATTTCAAAGACTTTTTTCTTTTGTGGTTTTAAAAAATATTGTTCCTGGATACATTTACAGATACGATGAGAGCCAATCAGAATCCACTCTCAGAATACATACAGAGGATAATTAGATGAGAGCCAATCAGAATCCACCTCAGAATACGCACACAGAGGATAATTACGTCAACACTAAAACTGCACTTTCAAAATAAAAGTAGATTAGAAAAAGACAAAATAGTAAAATTACACCACCCGGTTGTGGATGAAAACTCTCCGATCAAAAGTTATCGGTTAAAATACAGCTATGCACACACACACAGACACACACGCACACCTACACACACACACACACAAACGCCAGCACCTACCTACACACACACACACACACAACACAAATAATTCAACTGTTGTAGATAAAGAATATAAACTTCCACATGGAGACGGCTGTAAACTAAACACAATCAAACATAAATACATGAAATCACTTCTTTTTAAAACTACAAATTATTAACTGTGAAGGTGAAGTTTAATGTCTTCTTGTTTACAGCCGATAGGTCGGTTTAATCAACATTCAGGTCAACGTGTAATAACTTAATATTTTCTCTGAAACACGTAAACACAACGACCCTAAAACCTGAACAGAGTTCCTCTGGTTTCCCTCGTCTGGACTGAAATACGGTCCCTAAATAACACCAGGTTAACGGGACAAACACCAGTTTAACACCAGTTTAAGCAGGCCAGATTTAACACCAGTTTAACGGGACAAACACCAGTTTAACACCAGTTTAACGGACAAACACCAGTTTAACACCAGTTTAGCGGGACAAACACCAGTTTAACACCAGTTTACCGGACAAACACCAGTTTAACACCAGTTTAACGGGACAAACACCAGTTTAACACCAGTTTAACGGGACAAACACCAGTTTAACGGGACAAACACCAGTTTAACACCAGTTTAACGGGACAAACACCAGTTTAACACCAGTTTAACGGACAAACACCAGTTTAACACCAGTTTAACGGGACAAGAACACCAGTTTAACGGGACCAACGCCAGTTTAACTTAAGGACCAACACCAGTTTAACAGGACTAACGTTTAACGGGACCAACACCAGTTTACCGGGACCCCCCAGTTTAACGGACACACCAGTTTAACGGGACCAACACCAGTTTAACGGGACTAACACCAGTTTACGGGACCAACACCAGTTTAACGGGACCAACGCCAGTTTAACGGGACCAACACCAGTTTAACGGGACCAACGCCAGTTTAACGGGACTAACACCAGTTTAACGGGACCAACGCCAGTTTAACGGGACCAACACCAGTTTAACGGGACCAACACCAGTTTAACGGGACCAACACCAGTTTAACGGGACTAACACCAGTTTAACGGGACCAAACCAGTTTAACGGGACTAACCATTTAACAGGACCAACACCAGTTAGGTACGCCAGTTTAACAGGACTAACACCAGTTTAACGGGACAACCATACACCAGTTTAACAGGACTAACCAGGTTAAGGATTAACGCAGTTTAACGGGACCAACACCAGTTTAACAGGACTAACACCAGTTTAACAGGACTAACACCAGTTTAACAGGACCAACAGCAGTTTAACAGGACCAACAGCAGTTTAACAGGACCAACACCAGTTTAACAGGGACCAACACCAGTTTAACGGGACCAACACCAGTTTCACGGACCAACAGCAGTTTAACAGGACCAACACCAGTTTAACGGGACCAACACCAGTTTAACGGGACCAACACCAGTTTAACGGGACCAACACCAGTTTAACGGGACCAACACCAGTTTAACGGGACCAACACCAGTTTAACGGGACCAACACCAGTTTAACGGGACTAACACCAGTTTAACGGGACTAACACCAGTTTAACGGGACTAACACCAGTTTAACGGGACTAACACCAGTTTAACAGGACTTACACCAGTTTATCGGACTAACACCAGTTTAACGGGACTAACACCAGTTTAATGGGACTAACACCCAGTTTAACGGGTACACCCAGTTCGCCGGACCAACACCAGTTTAACGGGACTAACACCAGTTTAACGGACCAACACCAGTTTAACGGGACAACACCGTAGCAACGGGACTAACACCAGTTTAACAGGACCAACACCAGTTTAACGGGACTAACACCAGTTTAACCGGGACCAACACCAGTTTAACGGGACCAACTACCAGTTTAACAGGACCAACACCAGTTTAACGGGACCAACAGCAGTTTAAGGATAACCAGCAGTTTAACAGGACCAACAGCAGTTTACGGGACCAACAGCAGTTTTACGGGACCAACAGCAGTTTAACAGGACCAACAGCAGTTTAACAGGACCAACAGCAGTTTAACAGGACCAACAGCAGTTTAACAGGACCAACACCAGTTTAACGGGACTAACACCAGTTTACCGGACTAACACCAGTTTAACAGGACCAACACCAGTTTAACGGGACTAACACCAGTTTAACAGGACCAACACCGTTTAACGGACTAACACCAGTTTAACACCAGTTTAACAGGACTAACACCAGTTTAACAGACACTGATCCTCCTGACCGGCAGCTGTTAACAGTCTGGAGAGTTTGGCTGTAAAGCAGTGGTGTAGTCTAATGTATCGTAGTGGGTATACTGGACTGTATATGGGCCAGAGTCTGCCCCGTGGAGAGGGGAGGGTCTGGGTGTCCTCCCCAGGAAGTTATGGATTATCAAGGACTTCATTTCCTGTATTCTGATTTTTTCTGACACTTTTATGCACCAACTTATGGTGGAAATCCCTTTATTTAGCCTATGTGAAGAAGAACAACACAGATAATTCAAAATATATCAAAACTATAATGTAAAGTATGTTGTAACGTGTCAGTGGGCGTTTTAATCCTGGAGCTTTCTTAGTAAGTATACTGGTTATAGCTGAGTATCAACGTAGACTACACCACTGGTTAAAGTTTTAGAGATAAGGAGCAGTTTGATGGAGGAAAATATTAAATTTTTTGGTGGAATTATTAACGCCTAATGTGCGGTGGGCATTACCCCTCATTCATCAGTCTGAGAGTTCATGGTCATCCACACTGTTAATCTGTATGGAGTCCTCTTCAGCTGAGCGTAGCTAGCTAGCTCAGGTTAGCTGTAGCATCAGCTAGCTCAGGTAAGCTGTAGCATCAGCTAGCTCAGGTTAGCTGTAGCATTAGCTATCTCAGGTCAGCTGTAGCATCAGCTAGCTCAGGTAAGCTGTAGCATTACCTATCTCACCTGAGCTGTAGCATCAGCTAGCTCAGGTGAGCTGTAGCATCAGCTAGCTCAGGTGAGCTGTAGCATTAGCTAGCTCAGGTTAGCTGTAGCATTACTTATCTCAGGTTAGCTGTAGCATTAGCTAGCTCAGGTTAGCTGTAGCATTAGCTAGCTCAGTCGAGCTGTAGCATTACCTAGCTCAGGTTAGCTGTAGCATTACTTATCTCAGGTTAGCTGTAGCATTAGCTAGCTCAGGTTAGCTGTAGCATTATCTAGCTCAGTCGAGCTGTAGCATTACCTAGCTCAGGTTAGCTGTAGCATTAGCTAGCTCAGGTAAGCTGTACAGTTAGCTAGCTCAGGTTAGCTCAACTGAGCTTCCCTTCGCGCCGTTATGATCATTTCTGGAAAGAGACGTTGCTTTTGAGTTTTACAAATGGATGTTTTGAGTGTAATCTAACACGGGACAGATCAGACCAGAACACCAGAACTACCCAGACTGATAAACAGCTGCAGCTCAGAGGAGACAGATGTAGTTTACCACGTTTAGACCTTGGGGGGGACTGTCCCTTTAAGAGACCACCACGTTTAGACCTTGGGGGGAACTGTCCCTTTAAGAGACCACCACGTTTAGACCTTGGGGTGTACTGTCCCTTTAAGAGAACACCACGTTTAGACCTTATGTGAACGGTCCCTTTAAGAGAACACCACGTTTAGACCTTGGGGTGTACTGTCCCTTTAAGAGACCACCACGTTTAGACCTTGGTGTGAACTGTCCCTTTAAGAGACTACCACGTTTAGCCCTTGGGTTCAACTGTCCCTTTAAGAGACACCACCCGTTTAGACCTTGGGGGGAACTGTCCCTTTAAGAGACCACCACGTTTAGACCTTGGGGGGAACTGTCCCTTTAAGAGACCACCACGTTTAGACCTTGGGGGGAACTGTCCCTTTAAGAGACCACCACGTTTAGACCTTGGGGGGAACTGTCCCTTTAAGAGACCACCATGTTTAGACCTTGGGGTGAACTGTCCCTTTAAGAGGCCACCACGTTTAGACCTTGGGGGGAACTGTCCCTTTAAGAGACCACCACGTTTAGACCTCGGGGGGAACTGTCCCTTTAAGAGACGTTTAGGACTTGGGGTGAACTGTCCCTTTAAGAGACGTTTAGACCTTGGGGTGAACTGTCCCTTTATGAGACCACCACGTTTAGACCTTGGGATGAACTGTCCCTTTAAGAGACCACCACGTTTAGACCTTGGGGAAACTGTCCCTTTAAGAGAACACCACGTTTAGACCTTGGGGTGTACTGTCCCTTTAAGAGACCACCACGTTTAGACCTTGGGGTGTACTGTCCCTTTAAGAGACCACCACGTTTAGACCTTGGGGGGAACTGTCCCTTTAAGAGACCACCACGTTTAGGCCTTGGGGTGAACTGTCCCTTTAAGAGACCACCACGTTTAGGCCTTGGGGTGAACTGTCCCTTTAAGAGACCACCACATTTAGACATCGGGGTGAACTGTCCCTTTAAGAGACCACCACATTTAGACCTTGGGGTGAACTGTCCCTTTAAGAGACCACCACGTTTAGACCTTGGGGTGAGCTGTCCCTTTAAGAGACCACCACATTTAGACATCGGGGTGAACTGTCCCTTTAAGAGACCACCACGTTTAGACCTTGGGGTGAACTGTCCCTTTAAGAGACCACCACGTTTAGACCTTGGGGTGAACTGTCCCTTTAAGAGACCACCACGTTTAGACCTTGGGGTGAGCTGTCCCTTTAAGAGACCACCACATTTAGACATCGGGGTGAACTGTCCCTTTAAGAGACCACCACGTTTAGACCTTGGGGTGAACTGTCCCTTTAAGAGACCACCACGTTTAGTTCTACGTGAAGCTGTCACATGTCTGAGACTTCAGAGGGTGTTGGGATGAAGTCATGTGACCATGCTATCGTTAGCTAATGTTAGCTTCTTACTTCTGCAGATTGCATTTACACTTCAAACATCATAAAGTAGTTTATTAGTAAAGATTATCTGAACTAAACTTGTCTGTATCATAAACTTTAGTTGCCACAGAGAATATTTTCTGCAATGACCCAAAATCCTTCTGTGGAGGACCCAGTGTGGTTAGATTTAGACACCAAAACTACGGAGTTAAGTTGATAAAAAGATGGCGCTTTGGGTTCAAATCAAACGTGACTTCACTTCCTGAAGGTGACCACATGACCCAGAACGTGACGTAGCTACGTTTGTTCTCTAAAGGCAAGACCCGCCCTTCAATAGCATTCACACGCTACTATTGGCTAGGTGTCCATGCTTACACAAGGTAATGTAACCCGATCTGTTCAGGTCCTGTCCCCTGACCAATCGGCTATCCTAATCTTAACCATTCAAGCTGCTTCGTAGGGCGGGACTTGGCATGGCCATAATGGGATTTTTAAATTTGCTACCAGGACATTTGAAGTAGGTCTTGCTGCAGCCCGCGGGAAGGCGGGGCTTGATCCAAGTCAGCGATTGTTTTGCTTACGTCACTCCCCATACGCTCGAACAGCTGCTACAGAGCGACAGTTGCTAGCTGTTGTGTTTAAGCCGCTACAAAGCTTCGTGCTAACGACTACGGTGCTCCTCATTAGGATCGGTCAGGTTCAGTTACCCCAGAATAGGGGACTGTACGCTGGGTACAGAGCACCGCGAGCTGCCGGTCGTGGTGCTCTGTCAGGTCAGCGGTAGTTGGTGGTCTAGTTACCCCAGAATAGGTTAAGTTCAGGTACCAAAACCACCGCCATACGCAGCCAGCCGCGTTCTTATACAGCAGCAGTCACTGTGGTACAACGATGCAAAGTCCAGAAACTTCCCCTCGCCAAGAGCCCGGGGGTCTAAAGCTGCGTGACGTAAACAAACCAAAAAATGGCTGACTTGGATGTGGGCGGGGCTTGATGCAGCGAGATGTTATTCCTCCCTCACCTTACTTCCTGCTCAGCTCCCGTCAGAACTAGTACGGCCACTAGAGGGCGCCACCACTAGAAACATCAATATACTGTAGGTCAGAATGATGCCGGGACATACCACTTTTCGGGGGGGGACAGACTCGGTTTGTCTTCAGAGTTGCCCTGCAATACTTTTATCTGAAAACACTGAAAATGTGACGTTTGAACTGTTGCTACGGCAACAAAAAGGGACCAAAGGAGTTGCTTAGCTGTTTGATGTTTTTACTGTTACTGCTGTTTGTGTTTGATACAGAATGATGCATTGTGGGTAAATTGATCGACGTGTGATTGATGTTTTTAATGAATGTTTTGTAATTGTCTGTTTTTTGCTGTGAAAAGGAAAGTTTTTGGGAAACTATGGAATAAATTTGGGTATTTTTTTTAAATTTAGAAATTCTATATTTTATATTTTCTATATTACGTTTATTGCTGAAAGTTATATTTAGTATTTAATGTATTTCTCTGTTTATTTTGGGGAAAATGTCTGGTTTTAATACTAAATAAATTATTGTTTAATTTTCCTTTTTGTTCTTTCAAAGTTTATAAACAGCTGATTAAGCTCCGATCAGTTCACGGTTTTTGGTTTGAAAACAGGAAGTGACATCACTGGAAATTTCTCAGGAATCGTAAAAGATTTATTTATTTCAACGTATTTTTTGCGTTTTGTGCGTTTCGACCGAGGCGAAGGTTGAACATCGTAGAGACGGAGGAGAAGAAGCTTTGAGCCGCGCCAGAAACAAGAAAATCAGAAACCCGTTTTTGACGTTTTTGTTGGTGCTTGTTTGGCTCCGAGGTTTCAGCCTCAGCGCGGTTTCAAAAAAAAGTTCCAGCTTTCCTGAGCGGTTTAAAGTAGTGCTGTCAGTTAAACACGTTATTAACGGCGTCACTTTTTTTTATCGCGAGATTAACGTTCTTTTTGGCTGAGCAAACTTTGTAGTTTTTTCACATGTTGTTGCAACAACTAGTAACATTAGAAAAACTACAACTACCACACCGGATCTAGCTAGACCGGAAACACAACAACAGGCACACACACACAGTGGTTTGGGATCGCCAGCCGGCCAGAGAGTAGCAGGCTAACGCTACGTTCTGAGTGGATGGCGAGCGCGAGACGACGATAAGATTCTGAATGGAAAGTTTACTTTTAAAAAGTTGCCGAATGGTTCCATTGACGAGACCAAAGTGATCTGTGTGTTTGGTGGTTGTGAACTGAGCTATCTTCACAGCTCGTCCAGTCTGAAATACCACCTGATGGCCCAGCACACAGCTGATGCCAATTCTCCCCCGTTGTCAAAGCCAGGCGACAAAAGCACAAAGCAAGCCGATCCACTTTTCCATGTTGATAAGAGCATTAAAATGAGAATAAATTATAATGGGACTAAAAGATATCAAAGGATGTTTAGAATAGATAAAAATGTGCAATTAATTGGGAGTTAACTATGACAATGCGATTAATCGTGATTAATGTAATATAACACGCCCTCATACTCTGCTTCTGACTGGCTAGTAGTCCTTACCTAGGTACTGTCAGGGCCCTCATACTCTGCTTCTGACTGGCTAGTAGTCCTTACCTAGGTACTGTCAGGGTACGCCCTCATACTCTGCTTCTGACTGGCTAGTAGTCCTTACCTAGGTACTGTCAGGGCACGCCCTCATACTCTGCTTCTGACTGGCTAGTAGTCCTTACCTAGGTACTGAGCATGAGCGACTCCCAACAAAGATGGAACAGAAGTGAGATGTCTCACTCTGTAGCTAAAACAGAGAGCTCAACACACAGGATGAAAAGAGGAGCTGCAGCAATGTAAAGTAAAACAAAAAATATTGTGTTTTTTGAAAATTAAACCATGTAAACCTATTCTGATATAACAATTATGAAATATGCAATTTTCAGGTTCATACAATTATGAACCTGAAAATGAGCATAATATGAGCACTTTAAAGGGTAGAGGTAGAGGAGTGTCTGATGGGAACAACAATCTCTGAAACTGGTCCAGTATTAAACCAGAACCGAGCTGTAATGTAACCCTACAGGACTAATGTTCAGCAGCAGTTAGAGTCACTAAAAGTTCTGTTGTTGCTGCTGACAGACTCAGATTATTATTCTAAAGCCTGGCTCACACTACAGGAGTTTTAAAATCCTAACCGAGTTTGAAATCTGGTTGCAGCACACACTTGAGGAGAATCTTTGCAGATTTTCTTCCCTCAAATCTTAAACATGCTCACACTACAAGATTTGTAAATAGTGGGGCATCACACACTACAAGATATTCTTAAGATTATCTTGCCAGATTTAGCACCTCACGTGACGCAATCTCACGGGGAAGCGCCTTATATATATATATGTCAATGGGAAGCGCATGTAAACAAAATGGATACTGTGTCACGGCAACTTGCTGTAGTAATACTTAGCCTATCCTTTGTACCAATAAAAAACAAAATAAAATAAAACGAGCGTGGACGATAATATTATTCAAACAAACTATCGTATTTTCCGGACTATCAGTCGCTTTTTTCCTACTTTGGCTGATCCTGCGACTTATAGTCAGGTGCGACTTATATATCAATATATATACAATTTAACATGTTTTTACATGTTAATTCATACTGAAAACATTACCGTCTACAGCCTCGAGAGGGCGCCCTAGGCTTGTGACAACTATATGCTGCTCCTTAAGACAACTGAGAAAGAAAAGAGATTACAAACTGCAGGTAGTAAAATATGCAGCCGAAAACGGTCATCGAGCAGCAGAAAGAAAGTTTGAAATGGGGGAGAACCTTGTGAGGGACTGGAGAAAAGGTGACTCTTACTGCAATGAAGAAATCAAAGAAAGCTAATCGGCTAATCGCGGGCTGAAAGCGAGATGGCCAGAGCTGGAGGAACGAGTCCACAGGTGGGGGCTTGAACACCGTGCTGCCGGGGGGGGGGGGCTGGTCAACGGTGCAGTTACGTCTCCACGCCCTGCTAGTTGTTCTGTGTGATTTATACTCCGGAGCGATTTATAGTCCTAAAAATACGGTATGTGCAATGCATCTTTTGTTAGACCTGAATGTAGCAGATGATCACTGACTAGATCTAATGTTTACATTTGCTAGCTAGTGCGCTAGCAGCTTTGTACACTCCCCCGGTAGGTCCAGATCTGAAGCGATCTCTCCCCAGCTCTTCTCTTTATCATTCTGATTATGATATTCTTTTGATGAGACATTAAACAGGCACTCGTGCTGTTGCCACATCTCCACCATCCTTTCTTCCAACTCAGTTGTCCACCGGACTCGTACTACAGCTGCTTTAAGGACATTTTCAAAAGTTTCCGTCACTTCTGTCTCCTTGCAGACCTGTCTCTCATTGGCTATTGTGGAAGTACTGACGTAATCATAGTCGTTTCACGCCCGATTATAATCCTAGATATCAAACATGTTTGATATTATCGGGGCGGCCCGGATGTGTTTGCGCGAGCAGATCGGGAGTAGTATAGATTCGATCTGTGAGCTACTCACATTACCAGATAATCTGCGCCGAACATCGGAACCGATCAAGGTCCTCGACAAGACTTTTTCTCAGATTCTCGGGAGGGGTAAATCGGGCATAAATCGGCCTAAAACTCCTGTAGTCTGAGCCAGGCTTAAGTGTCTGACAACATTATGGGATGGATACCTACAGAGATAGACATTTTAGTTAAAGAGTAAGATCCTTTTAGTTTAACATGAAACAGCCCCAAAATCACCATCACCAAACTCCACCAGACTCCATGTAAATAATCAGGACTTTTTAGGTGTATAGAGCCAGCATATCTCCACCAGACTCCATGTAAATAATCAGGACTTTTAGCGTGTATAGAGCCAGCATATCTCCACCAGACTCCATGTAAATAATCAGGACTTTTAGTGTGTATAGAGCCAGCATATCTCCACCAGACTCCATGTAAATAATCAGGACTTTTAGTGTGTATAGAGCCAGCATATCTCCACCAGACTCCATGTAAATAATCAGGACTTTTAGTGTGTATAGAGATTTAGAGCCAGCATATCTCCACCAGACTCCATGTAAATAATCAGGACTTTTAGCGTGTATAGCGCCAGCATATCTCCACCAGACTCCATGTTAATAATCAGGACTTTTAGTGTGTATAGAGCCAGCATATCTCCACCAGACTCCATGTTAATAATCAGGACTTTTAGCGTGTATAGAGCCAGCATATCTCCACCAGACTCCATGTAAATAAACAGGACTTTTAGCGTGTATAAAGCCAGCATATCTCCACCAGACTCCATGTAAATAAACAGGACTTTTAGCGTGTATAGAGCCAGCATATCTCCACCAGACTCCATGTAAATAAACAGGACTTTTAGCGTATATAGAGCCAGCATATCTCCACATGTAAATGGGTGAATTAAGGGTTTATTTCAACCAAACCAGAGTGGTGATTGTGTTGGAACATTGAAAAGATGAACCAAGACGGCTTTTTTTTGGTAGTTTTATTTGTTTCGGTTCTGTCTACTTTGAAGTGAAGTGTGTTTACGATGATAAAAGTCCTGATTATTTACATGGAGTCTGGTGGGTTTTGTGCGTTACATTTCAGCTGTTTCTTGCTTAAAAACTGGACCAATTTCAAAGATTGTTTTCACCCGTCAGTCACTGACTTGCACCTTGGAGTAGACTTTACCATGGAGGCTGAGAAGTGTGATTTGGTACACATCTCTGGTCCCCCTTTCTGAACAGGGGGAACCACCACCCGGGCGTGGGGGGGGGGGTGTGTGTGTGTGTGTGTGTGTGTGTGTGTGTGTGTGTGTGTGTGTGTGTGTGTGTGTGTGTGTGTGTGTGTGTGTGTGTTTCTGGATGGATCTCATCAATCCCCGAGGCTTTGCTACTGGGGAGATGTTTGACTACCTCAGTGACTTCATCATCCTCCAGCTCTGCCTCTACTCAGGGATCACCTCTGATTAAGGTATTAAACATGAATTTATTCACAGCCTCGATACAATAATTCAGTCTCAGTCCAAGAGTCCAACAGTGAGTGAGATTTATTATTCAACATTCCAACATATCAAATATCATAAAGTATTATTGTTCATCTGATTCAGTTACATAAAGTCCAGTTGGTAAAATAAATGATTAAACACTAACAGGTAGTCAGCAGTTTCAGTGTGAACCAGTCCTTTTTCTTCTCCTGCTGCTTCTATCTTTACTTTACACTGAAGTCTTTGAGTTCTTCCTTCATCTGATCAAACTTGACAACGACCTCCTGACAGAGATCAGCTGACTGGATGATGGAGTTTACTAACTTTTCCTAATCGTCAGGGGTCGCAGTTACTCTGAAGAATTTCACATTGAGCAATAACAGAACAGAACTCATCACTTTTACAGCTGCAGACAAAACTACTTTAATCCTTCCTGCCAGTTCAGAAACTCGTGTCAGAATCCTCTGATACAAAGACAGACTCTGTTCTCGTCATCACATTGCGGTATACTCGCCATTCCCGACAATGTCAACAGTGGCTGAGATGATATTGGAGTCAATGGAGGAGGAAGAACAGCTGCTTTTGAGCCTGCTTGCAAAGAAACGACGAAGAAGAAGGTGGGATGTTCGTCCTTTGAATAACGGCTGAGATAAATACGGTGAGTTCAATATCCTGGTGAAACAAATGAGGATGATAGACGAAGAGAAGCACTTTGAATACTTCAGAATGTCTGCACAACAATTGGATGAGCTACTTGGTGGGATCAGGCCTTTCATTCACCATAAAAGACCTCCTCTTAACCCAGGAAGTTTACAAGAGAGAACTCGTTCATGCTTGCTGTTTCCTGTTTGTTGCGCTCTGCTGAAAAAAATGGACGCACATTCAAAATCCTGGCGTGCTAGTGAGATCTACGTCATTTTTACATTACATTGTCGTGCGACAAGTCGGGAGCAGCGACTGTAAAGAGTCCTTTAGATATAGGTTAAGGGTGTGTCCATGCTTATGTGATGGGCCAGAGACATACTGCACAAGGTTAAAAGACTTACTGTACATACATTTAAAAAGTCAATAGTGAATCGATTGGAAGGATTGTCAATCTTTATAAAATCACCAACTTTAATGACCCTATCAAACTTAAGCACAAGGAAGGATAGTTAATCAGAAAACTCATTAAGAAAACAGGTGTTAGAATAAGGGAGGTGGCAATAAATGATTACACAGCAATTTGGATTGAATTTTGGATCACATATTTTAAAAGATAACATTTCCGAACTATTAAAGGAACCAAAAATAAAAGGATTTGCAATACCCACATTATATGAATAATAATATCAATCCAGGTTGAAGTCAATGATGTTAATAATGCATGTTGCTTCCTTTATTTTTCTGTGAAGGCTTTGAGTTCTTTCTTCATCTTTTCAAAGTCTTCAATCATCTTGCTACAAAGATGGGGGATTTCTCCTCTTTTATCTCCAGAAACTTCTCTCAGAATCCCCCGAAACTCCTCCATGTGTGTCAGAATGTTTCCAGCCTGATCTTCAGCTGATCTTTGCTCCAACTTCTCACACATCTTCTTTATTTCTTCCAGGTCCTTCTTCATCCGTTCAACGATCATCATGAAGTCTTTCCCCAGCTCTTCTTCTTTCTTTGCACTTTCGATCTCTTTCCTTGTTTTTGTTTCATTTACACCATAAAGCACAGCTCCTCCTCCTGCTGTTGCAGCTACTCCTGCTGCTGCTGCTACTAAACTAGCCCCCCCAGTGAGCGGAGCTGCAAGGAACAGGAGTCCTATTCCTACTCCTCCAGCAACAGTTCCTGCTGTTCTGACTGTACCTGTTCTCTCCTGCCTCTTTTGGAATTTATCAGCAATCTCCCTAAACTCTCCAACAATCTGTGTCATCCTGTGTTCACTGCTGTCAAACTCTCTGATGAATGAAGCTGCATGTTCTTTGAGTTTGACCATGAATTCAGACAGATCAGGAGGGAGGTCTTTGCTATCTGTTCTTGGTTTTGCAGACATCTTAAGGTCTCCTGGTCCTCCTGAAGTGTTGAGATCTCCTCTTCAGAGAGATGAAGAAGCTGACTTTAAATCACACTGTGGAGACAGGAAGAGACACACATCATCAGAACACACACACACACACACACACACACACACAGACAGACACAGACAGACAGACACAGACAGACAGACACAGACAGACAGACACAGACAGACAGACACAGACAGACAGACACAGACAGACACACACAGACACACACAGTCACACACACCCCCCCAGGTGTCTCCTCCCAGCTCCACTCTGCAGCAGCTGGGGGGAGAACTAGACTCTAGATTTCTGACATTTAAAAACTCTCTATTCCTTTCAGATTAAAAGAAAACTCTGAGTTAGAGCAGCAGAGGAAACTAACCTCAGCCAACATCATCAATAACACTGATCTGATATTAGATATGTTAATATTTAACTTTGGACTCCTGGACTGAGATCCTGGTTCATCCAGAGAGAGGAAAGGTAATATTTATCTTACAGTCTCCTGGACTATGAATTATTTTATTGAAGCTGTAAATTCATGTTGATTAACTCCTATCAGACCTGATCCTGGTTCATCCAGAGAGAGGAAAGGTAGTTCATGTCTTACAGTCTCAGTAAAGTTTTAAATATGTAACATGGTTCATATATAATCCTTCCATAACTAATCTAGTGTGTGTGATATGTGGAGAGTTAATAAATATGTAACATGGTTCATATATAATCCTTCCATAACTAATCTAGTGTGTGTGATATGTGGAGAGTTAATAAATATGTAACATGGTTCATATATAATCCTTCCATAACTAATCTAGTGTGTGTGATATGTGGAGAGTTAATAAATATGTAACATGTTCATATATAATCCTTCATAACTAATCTAGTGTGTGTGATATGTGGAGAGTTAATAAATATGTAACATGGTTCATATATAATCCTTCATAACTAATCTAGTGTGTGTGATATGTGGAGAGTTAATAAATATGTAACATGGTTCATATATAATCCTTCCATAACTAATCTAGTGTGTGTGATTGTGGGAGTTAATAAATATGTAACACGGTTCATATATAATCCTTCCATAACTAATCTAGTGTGTGTGATATGTGGAGAGATAATAAATATGTAACATGTTCATATATAATCCTTCATAACTAATCTAGTGTGTGTGATATGTGGAGAGATAATAAATATGTAACATGTTCATATATAATCCTTCATAACTAATCTAGTGTGTGTGATATGTGGAGAGTTTCCAGCCTCTTCTTTATAAACTGTGTTGGGTCAACGTGAACAAATCCTGAACATCTAAGATAAGTTACCATGGTTACATCATCACATCACTGAATATATATTTAGTCTTCTGATGACAGTCACATCTTCATCAAGAGGTTTAGAGGTTCTTACCTGTTAGTTGATGCAGGTCCAGCAGCTCTGAGCTCTCAGTCTTCTCGTCCACACGTCCTCTCTCAGTCTGTCTGATCAGATCAGCATCTGTCCACCTGAGTTATTTCTCTGAAATCACATGACCAGAGCAACCAATCAGACTGCAGCAGCGTCTCACCTGTGAGGACTATAAAACTCTACTGAAGGTCCAGAGCATGATGAAGAACAATAACTTTCTCAGTTCTGTTGCTGCAGAAACAAGAGTTCAAAATATAAAAGGTTAGAAGTGTAGTCAAAGTCAGGTTGTCATCAGATTTTATAAACTACATGTGTTTAGTGTGCAGGAATGTGTAAGTAACTAAAGCTGAGTAACTAAAGTAACTAGTAACTAAAGCTGGAACAGATGAATGTAGCGGAGTAACTAAAGTAACTAGTAACTAAAGCTGTAACAGATGAATGTAGTGGAGTAACTAAAGTAACTAAAGCTGGAACAGATGAATGTAGCGGAGTAACTAAAGTAACTAGTAACTAAACAAGACAGATCAATGTGTAGTGGAGTAACTAAAGTAACTAGTAACTAAAGCTGTAACAGATGAATGTAGTGGAGTAACTAAAGTAACTAAAGCGAACAGATGAGATGTAGAGGAGTAACTAAAGTAACTAGTAACTAAAGCTGGAACAGATGAGTGTAGTGGAGTAACTAAAGTAAACTAGTAACTAAAGGCTGGAACAGATGAATGTAGAGGAGTAACTAAAGTAACTAGTAGCTAAAGCTGTAACAGATGAATGTAGGTGGTGTAAAGTAACTAGTAACTAAAGCTGGAACAGATGAATGTAGTGGAGTAACTAAAGTGTAACTAAAGTAACTAGTAACTAAAGCTGTAACAGATAAATGTAGTGGAGTAACTA
>NC_053128.1:34914159-34939159 GCF_010015445.1 Perca fluviatilis | reverse complement strand
ATTTTCTGTGACAAAGCAAAATCCAAGTTCAAGGGAAAGACTGAAGAGCTTACAAAGTTTCAGAGTTGGAAACACAAGGAATCAGCCTGGAAAGTAATTGAACCTAGGGCACAGGAATTAAAGAAAGAGGCTCTTTATCGCAAGGTTTTTAATTACTATGGACACCATGTCATTTATAGTCCTGTGATATTTCTATTTAAAATTGTTAATTGTTGTTTTAAATTTGCCATACCTGCCCAGGGACTACAGGTGGAAATTAGCAATTGCTGCTATAACCTGGCCCAAGACATTCTCTTGTTTCACAAGTGTAATGTTTATTTGTGCATTGCCCCAGTTTCAAATAAATCAATTTCCATTCCAGGTGCAGGGAAAGGACCTTTTTGCAATGGAAGCTAAGTATCATCCATCATGCAGAAAAAACTTCAACACAGTGTACCAAACCCATGAGCGTGGAAGAGAGGGCAGAAAAGGCAACGGACAACATTGACAGCCTGCAGGCCCAGAATATAACAGCACATAAGTCGTATTGTGTGGTAAAGGATTACATTCTTAGGAATGGGATTGAATGCAAAGATGTTGTCCAGCTAAGATCCATGTGCAACTTGTACATGAAGACATTGGAAAATCAAGGTTTTCCTAATCCTGAATACCGCAGTGAGAAATTGGCAAGACGGTTACAAAGAGATAAAGACATCTCTCATGAACTCACATTCTCAAGGTGCAACACCATGGGTGTATTGATTCGATCCTCATATACAGCTCTAGCATTACTGTAGATTAAGCAGTTGGATGTGCATACAAACTTTGAACAGCTGACCAACCTCAAGAAGCAGCACTCACCCTCCATTCTCACATTATAAAGTCATTCAAAGAGTCAAAGGAGCTACCATGGACCCGACAGCACAGGAGCTAGATACTGTGAAGATGGACGTGCTTCTTCCAGAGCATCTTTTACAATTTCTGAGCTCAGTGGTGACTGGGACACTCAATGGCAAAAAGTGCGAGAAGACAGAGGCTGGTCTGTTCGATTACACAAGATGTGTGTCGAGCAGCAACTAACAGAAAGTGGAAACTCCCAAAGCACATCCTCCTATGTGCCACACTTTGACACCTCTATCGAAGGAAACAGGTGAGTTATAAGTTAATTTACTGATTACAAGGTCCTACATTGTCAATGCTTATCTCTTTTTGATACAGGTATTTGATTTTGATATTTACTAAAGCAATGTTCTGTCTTTGTAGCTCACAACCATCCTTTCACGACTAGGACACTCAGAAACATGACTTCAGTATGGATCTTAGGACAGCAATGGCCAAGGCTTCTGATTACATTTCCAACCACCTGACCCCTCAAATCATAGACACTCACTGAAGGAACTGTAAGGCGATGGGAATGGTTCAGGTGGATTGAAGGTGTGATGAGCAAACATAGTCTCGGTCAGAAGACATCAGGTGATATGGAGTGAGGAATGAAGCAGGGAGAAGGTAGGGTTTGATGCAGCACCAGTAGTATTTTATTTTATCATTCAGAGTGTCTTGAATTCATTGCATTGTCTGTGTGCTGCAGAAAAGGATAACAAAAACATAACACAATTAATGGAAGTGGTCAATTAACATATACTGCAAACAAACAGATGCACAGGCTTTGCAGGTAGTACAACAAACATATCCACATTGCTTATGGCACATGGCTGGCAAACAGTGGAATTCAGTTAGCAGTGCACATGTTAGCATAGCAAAGTGACAGTTAGGGATGGCTGACGCGAAACTGACATTCCGAAGCTTTGTTGAGATCCCGAAGCACAGATGTTTCGAAACACTGATCCGAAGCGTGATTCAAAACACCCATGTCACATGACTACGGCTAAATGAAGCATTGGAGTGTTTCACGAGGGTTTCGACAGGTGGCACGGTCCACCGAATCAGAGTTTGATTGACAGGGAACAGACCACACAATCTCTTGGGGTTTTGTGAGAGGAGTTTGATTTTGAGATAGCGGATTTTTGGTGATATAGTGACGGTTATAGTGCGATTTGTTTAGTTATATTTAGGCTTACATTTAAATTTACACATTGACTGATAGACAGACAGAGTATACATACAGTGACACATTAATAAATGGATACATATATAGCTAGCTAGATAGATTAAGATATATATATATATATATATATATATATATATATATATATATATATAGGTATATAGATAGATAGATAGATAGATAGATAGATAGATAGATAAAGATAGATAGATAGAGATGGAAGCTCCATTTTAATTTTCATTCAGAGCCACAAATGTCAACATCAGGCCCATCATAATCAACATCACCACCAGTAGAAACACAGGACAGTTTATGGGAACGTTTTGATGATCGTATCCGTGAAACCAAGATGATACACAATGCTACAGCTGAAGCCACAGTGGAAGTGAAAAAATACCTCAACTATGAGTTTTTGCCCAGAACTCATGATCCCCTCATTTGTATGTCCTTGCTAAAAAATATCTTTGCATGCCAGCAACAAGTGTCCCTTTGAGAGGATTTTTTCAAATGCTGGAGAAATTACCTGTAAAAAAAGAAGTAGGCTAAGTCCTTCCACAGCAAAGAAATTAATATTTTGGAATAAAAATCTATAAAAAAGTGAGACATTGTGGCTTGATTTCTTTTATTAATATTCATTTTTCATGACCAAAATAACATTATGCACAGTGAGGAGCCTACAAGCTTCACATATTTTTTTACTGGCTCGTTGTCAAGGTTGTTTCCGATCAACACCTGCAGGTGACCACTAGGTTTCGAAGCCTCGACACAATATGGCACATTTGCTTCAACTGTTTCATTGTTTCACGAAGCCTCGATCTGCCCACCACTACATAAAACACAGACAAATGATAACTTGACTCACGTTAACTCATGAAGACTCACACAGGTTGCTGTTGGAACCTAACAGTTATGATCAAGACTATTCTGTGAGGCCTGAAGCTTCCCCTGAGGCCAAAGAGCGGCCTGTAGGGAAGTCCCCAGCCTGTGACCCCTCACTCCTAACAAAGGAGCCTCCAAAATGGAGATTGTCCCTCCAAGACATGAGGAAAATGGCAGACTGGTGGAGGGCTTGAGAACTCGCAACGACGATTCTCACACCTTCCGTTGAGTTCGGATTTCTGATTGGCGCGGCTCCTTGAACGCCCCCTTCGCTGCCAGCAGGTGGCGGAGGGAGATAAAAGTCGCCGTGGGTCACAGCCCGGGGTTCTTCGAGGTAAATTTTTCCCGTAAGGAGACGCATCGTTCAGCTGTTCGAGAGTCAACGTCGCACCATTCGCTGTGGTCGAAAGGGGGCGTTTGTATCGGTCGTGATACAACCGGGCCCTGGTGAATACCAGCCGTATTCCACCGAATCTGCAGAAGGGTAAATCAGCCCCGTCTCAAGGAAGAAGAGACAACGTTTTTCTTGCAAGTCGACTTCGGCTTTGTTTTCCGCTCCACTGCCTGCGGATGGTACGGCCATTTACCTCTGGCAAGAGGTAAATTCAGTTCTGTTCACCGGAAAATCCGCCCGGATAAGCTAACGGACTGTGCACCCAAAAGAAAGGAATTTATGGTTCGGGGAAGAAAAAATAAGAACTAGGGTGTTTATTATAAAAAGGTATTGCTAGTTTTGTTTTACCATTAATGTGGGATCGGACCCCGCGTCCTATGTGCTGTTGTGAAGAATATCACTGATCCAGATATTGTTGAAAGTTGTGTTGAACTGTAGCTCATACCTCCCGCTCAGGGAGTTTACTGTACTGTACAAAGCTGAGTCAGCTGCGCGCTCGTGTAGTGCGCCGGGGAGTAAACGCGCTTTACCGTTAAACAAACCTCAGACTCTGCTATAACGCCACGTTAAGTTAGAGTCTTGAGTAAAACGGAAAGTGCGGTTAGTCCCGTTACCCCAGAGATCAAGGTTTTAAGTGTTTGTTTCCAAAAATCGTGTTTTCCCTCCTTTTCTCTCTCTCTTTTCCTCTTTACACACGCACACACACACTCACACGCACACACACACACACACACACACACACACACACACACACACACACACACACACACACACACACACACACATGCATCCAAGCTAGTTTAACCCATTGTTTAACCACGTGTAGCTCAGTATAGAGCTAACGCTTGACTTAGCATAACCGTGGGCAACCCCACCTGGGCTTCTTCACCCCTCGGGCGCACCCAAGTACCACTACCGCCCTCTTGAGGCTGAATAGTTAGGTGCAGCTCACTGAGGTAGCCATTTAGTGGTTCGTGTTAGACTACACTCCGACCCCCCCCTTTACTCCCACTCACTCTCATATACACACACACACACACACACACACACACCCACACACGCTGCACAGACACAGAGGTGTCTCTGCTGTTTTTGGTTCCTTGCTTGTTTTTGATTGTGATAATGTAAAAGGGTATATAAGTTTATTATTGAAGGATTGCTGATTGGCTACTGATAATTGTGACGCTTTAATAAATCTTATTATACTTTAAATAGCAGTTGCTTGTGATTATTTGTGTACTTATTGTGATAACTGCTGGCTAGACAGGTCTGTGCTCGAAATCACCCCCTTCCTTTAAATCCTTTTAAGGGATTTTTAACAGAAATGAGACTGTTCCACAGTTGATCATTGGTCCCTGACTTACAGGGTGGTGCCCCGTTTTGAGTGTTTGTCGATTTGATAAAGTTATTAATAACCATATTCATAACTTTATTAATATTGATAAAACATTTTGATAATTTGCTAATGATCAATCTGTACCCTACAAGAGAAATCCAACATTGCATTGGAGTGCCGGCAGAGTGAGCAAAGAATGAGCCAAAGGGTTCACAATCAATTTATAGGCAACAGGGAATGGGATGGCAAGAGTCTTTTCACTCACTGTTGAGTGAGTGGGACAACCTGAAAAGAATCACAACTAACGTTCATGGCTCAAATGTTGTAAACAGGGGAATCAGGATTCAAGAGTTGAAGGAGAGCCATGTGAGCACCAAAAAGAGGACCCTTCCTCTCTCTCTATGACAGGTCATCCAAGATGAGAAGCCTTAAGATCATGCCTCCCGAAACACTCCCACAGCTGGAATTCAAAAGAGCTGGCCCCAAATTCCCCAACAATGCAAACTTTACCCCTCCTGCTGAGAACCAAGAGTCATATGATGCCTCAATGTTGCAGTACAACACCCATCTTCAGACATCCCACATGAGACCCTCATCAACCTCATCCACTGCTGCACTTGCGAGAAACTTGATTCCACTCTAAAGAATCCCTCACTCCTCAACCTGATTAATCAGTACAAGCAATACCAAGACAAGGTACGCAAGGGCCATCTGGGCAAAACAGGTTGAGGTTGACATGCTGCGGGCCGAGGCTGCAGGGAGGGCTGCCAAGGAGCAGTTCATCCAAGAGTGCTTTGTTTCCAAGAGGAAGAAGTTCTTGCACCGCCTCAAGAAACTTATGCTCAAGACGATGGATCACTGCAGCAAGAGGGTCAAACTTACATCTGCGCAGGGGAAGATGGATATTGATTTAACTTATACTAATTGCACATTTCATTACAAAAAATGCATTCTCTTAAGGTCTGTTGTATTTATGCCTACTTAATTTCTTTACTTTCCATTACAGCTCTTTGTGTACCAGGAGCAGAGTAACCTCGCCTATCAGCTACTCGAAAAGTCAGAGATTATGGAGATGCCCATCCACCTTGAGGAACTCATGCGGTATCACCTCTCGCCTGTTCCTCATGCCCTTGGCTCTCCTGATGGCTATTTTCAAATAAGGCCACCATCCTTCACCATCTGCTGAAGGACAGGAATGAAGAAGTACCTTACCCCAAGGATGCCCTCTACATACAGGATGGCAATGCCCTCTTCCACATGATGTGCAACCTCCCCTCTCTGTGGATAGATTTGCATGCAGCTCCTGGACCTAATGGTTGCCAAGCACTATTTTGTGTTCTCCACAGATTGCTCCCAGCCAGATTCCATCAAAGCCCAGGAGAGGCTCAGGCGTGGCTTTATTGAGAAGTATATAATTGATGGTCCAAATATCCGGAAGCCCGATGACTTTAAGTCATTCCTTGGTAATGAGCTGAACAAGAAGCAGCTATGTGATCTGCTTCTCAAGGTCTGGGGGAGCAATGAGGCAGCATCCCGGATTGAGAAGAGTATGAAAGCAGTGGTGTTTGTTAACGGGAAATCCTATGACCTAACATCAACAAATGGAAAGGTAAGTTGACAGAAGTCTTAAGCAGTCACCCTATACACAATGCTTTGAAAAAAAATATTTAGGCTCTACAATGATAGGTAGACCAAATGGCTCTGGAATTGTGAATATTCTCGACTTCACACATGTACTATTGCAGACCATATTTGGGCTCTTAAACATTTGAAGTTATGCAGTTGTTGTCTTATGTATTAATTGTTACATTATTTAGTAGTATTTAGTTTCTTTATTTGTTACAGGTCCAGACTTCTGAGATCTATACACTGCGGTCCAACCAGGAGAAGAGAGACAGCCGCATTGTCCTGTACCTCCACCAGGCTGTCAAATGGGGGTACAAGTCCTGTATGGTGAGGACACCTGACACAGACAATCTGATGATCCTCCTCTACCATGCCAGCATAATAATGATAAATGTGTGTTCATCATAAATGTAATGAAACTGTCTGAATCACTGGGCCCTGACTACTGTAGCACCCTGTTGGGATTCTATGACATTACTGGGGAGGACTGTTTCAGCGCTTTTAAAGGGAAAGGAAAGGTGAATCCCTTGAAGAAGCTACAGCAGAATCCTAAACTCCACAATGCTTTCAGGCAGCTTGGTGCAGACTGGCTGGTCACAGATGAGCTTCAAAAGGAGATGGAGAGCTTCACATGCATCATGTATGGCCAAGCACGGATCACATCAGTTGATTCAGTACGAGCCAAGATGCTGAGAAAAATGGTCGGTGCTAACAAAGTCCTGGACTCAAAGTCCAAAGTAGACCTGGAACGCCTGCCACCCCCCAAAGTCTGTCTCATCTCAAATGTACAGAGAGCCAACTACAGAGTTTCCTGCTATAAGAGAGCAGATGAGGCAATAATTGAGAGCCCCAAACCATATGATCCAGGCATGGGCTGGGAGAAGACAGGAGAGGAGGTGGTGTTGGACAATTGGACCCATCCTCCCTCATTCTCTTGTTGAGGTACTGGCTCAGAGAGCAGAGTCAGAAGAGCAGGCAGCTCTTGACAAGGTAGCTGATTCCAACAACAACAACTGTGGGTGAAGATGATGGAGAGCATACTGATGAAGTGTTGGAAGAAATAGACTTAGAAGATCTCTTCAGTGATGATGAGGAAGATTAGAGTTTAGGTCAACTTTTATTATTTATCATTTTTTGGCCATAAATTAAAAAAAACACAGAGTCAATATGTTGTCAAATGTCAAAAATAACCATTCCATTAAATGTCTGGGGTCAGAATTGTATAGAAAAATGTGTCCCTTTGTCTCTGTAAGTTGTTTACATCAAAAGTTATGCCACTTTATATCATATTTAGATTTTTGGCTTTGGTGCAAAGGGTTAAAAACAAAGCATTTTGGACATTATTTCAGCTTGGTACCCAATTTAATCTTAAAATAGACACTTGAATGATAAAGAAATAACAGGTTGTAAAAAAAATCACCCTATGCGCTTGAGAAAATGAAAAATAAATTGATCCTCTTCATATCTTTGGCCATTTTTGCTATTTTTGTCCGGAAATAGGGTCAATATATTGTCAAATGTCAAAAATAACCATTCCATTACATTCCTGGGGTCAGAATTGTATGGGAAAATGTTTTCATTTTTCTCTGCATGTTGTTTACTTCAAATGTTGTGCCACTTTCTGTATCAGTTTTTTATTTTTCGGGTTCCAGTTGGGTCCAGCAAAGGGTTAAAAATGAAGCCTTTGGGACATTATTTCAGCTTGGTACCTGGCAGATTCTGAAAATAGACACTTTAAGGATTTAAAAAAAATCTGGTGGCATGGGGGGTACGCGTAGCTCATGGGGGGTAGCTAAAGTTAAATAGTCTACGGAGACGTATTATATTCACCATAGAAAAAAAATGTAGACACCTTATTTCGTAATTTTGAGATAATAACTCATAATTTTGATCTTGTAATTATAAGATCATTTTAAACATCTGGAAGGCGGCATGTCTAGCTAGTTGTCAGTATGCCATGGCTCAGTGATCAACTGTACCACAGAGAGGTAACATTAAATTCAGCTGGGTTAAGTTAGCGTGATACTTCTAATGTAACTTTATAGATAGTATTAGTTAATGGACATATCTGTTCAACTGATCCTGCAGAAACACTACAATGTCCAACAGATCAGAATGGGCTTTCCGCCGGAACAACAGCAAAGTCCTGAGGTGCCTGCGCAAAGTCGATAAATTGATAACAATCCCATCTATAGTAATTAAAGACATTAGCATCTCACAATGTCTCAAACCCAAACCAAATTAAAAATGGATTAAACTAAACAGGTGAGACGTGTGTTGATATGCAATTAATCAATTGCAACACCTAGTGTGGCCAGCAGAGGGTGTCTAGGTATATGACCATGGTGTATGTTGATATTAAGGGAGACGAAGAAAAGTAGCTTCAAGCTAGGTCTTGGTGATGATGTTGGTTCGTACATTAAAGTTTGAGCCCAAGCTCATTGTGGATTAAAAACCATGTCTCATCTTTAAGACACAAACAACACATGACATAGGCGACCAAGAAATAACAGCAAAAAAGTCTTTGCCTCTCGGCTCAGACTCAGGGATCTAGTTGGTCTGGTCTGACACCGTTAGCCGTTATTTATAACGCCGTTATTTATAACGCCGTTATTCCCATCACTGCTTTTCACCATGTTGAGAATAATGTTGAGAATACTGTTGACTGTGTTAAGCTGTTGAGCATCCGGACAAAGAGCCTTATTTAAGTCTAGCCGTCATCCTTTATTGCATTCATTTTTGCATTGATTCCACAGACGGAATGGTTATTCAGTTTAAATAAAAAAAATTCTACGTGTTGTTGGGGTTGAACAAGGACCTGCTGTAAACAGCTCACACAAAAAGCTTACTGAAATATTTGTGGTCTTTAAATAAAGTTTTAAAAAATGTAGTGTTCTTGTTTTTTCTGAATTTATTTTAATTTTAATATTCACTTTTTAGTAGCCTATGACATACAGTACAGTATCAAAAGCACAAACATACTGATACATCATCTAGATATAAATAAGAGAGAAACTCCTCAGTGTTGAATATGATATTATTTATGATGATGCTTATAATTCTTTTATTATTATTTTTCTGTCTAAACATGTGTCCTCAGAGAAAACCAGTCTGATGATCTCTGAAACATAAAGTGATGCCAGCTGAGAATAGATGAGCCGTGTAGTAACGTAGCAGCACCACAAGATGGCAGCAGCTGCATCTGATGCACCGTGGGGGCCCTGCAGAGACGTGATGCTGACATGAAGACTGCTGTACATGCTGTACATTCATCGACAAACAAGTAAGAACCACTAAACCTCTTCATGAAGAGCACACTGTAATAATGATAATATTTAATAACAATAATAAATTTAATCCATTTTGCACTTTTCAAGGACTCAAAGTCGCTTTACAGGTCAAGGTAGTAAACAAAAACAAGGGAAAACAAAACATAAAACACAACAGAACAAAAATGTAAAGATGAAGGTGATCATTCGTAGCTGATCTTAAATGTTTGGTATTTATTCACGTTGACCCAACACAGTTAGTGAAGAAGAGGCTGTAAACTCTTCACATATCCAAACGTATCTTTTAAAAGCTGTAATGTTGAGAAGTTCTGTTGGTGTGAATGGGAGAAAAGCAGCAGCAATGTGTACCTGAGTGGGGCTGGGAGGAAACACTTGTGTGTGTTTGTGTGTGTGTGTGTGTGTGTGTGTGTGTGTGTGTGTGTGTGTGTGTGTGTGTGTGTGTATGTGTGTGTGTATTCTGATGGTGTGTGTCTCTTCCTGTCTCCACAGAACCTTTCTGATCACATCAGACCACAGTGTGATTTAAAGTCAGCTTCTTCATCTCTCTGAAGAGGAGATCTCAACACTTCAGGAGGACCAGGAGACCTGGAGATGGCTTCAACACCAAGAAGAAGATAGAGTAAAGGTAGCATAATGAGGGTCCCTGCATATAAACTGAAGACTCCATAAAATAACCAGTGTTTCATTCCAACAGTGTGAGTGAGATTAAATATCAAACCAACAGTCAAACATATCAAATATCAGTTTTTATTGAGTCAGATACTGAAAACAGAATGTGTCACTCCAATGTACAGACTTTAATCCTGAAACTAAACCTCCATTACGTGATACCAGTTGTTGATCTCCAGCTAATGTTTCTGTGTGAACGAGGCCTTTTCTTCATCCTGCAGCTTCTATCACTACCTGAATGATAATGTAACAAATATAAGTAATTAAGTAGTCAATGTGAGCACAACTGAATGTGCAAAGATCAGAGTTGTAAAATATGAAAGCACAGTTGAAAAATAACTAAGTACATGTACTCCAGTACTGTACCTCAGTCCAAATGTTGAGGTACTTGTACTTTACTTGAGTCTTTTCCTTTAATGCAACTTTCTACTTCTACTCTGCTACATTTCAGAGATAAATATTGTAATTTTTACTCCACTACATTCATCTGTTACAGCTTTAGGCAAGGCAAGGCAAGGCAGCTTTATTTGTATAGCACATTTCAGCAACAGGGCAATTCAAAGTGCTTTACATAAAACATTAAAGAGCAGTTAGAAAACAATTTAAAACAATTTAAAAACATTAATAAACAAATTAAAACAAGAATAAAATTGATAGTGCAGTATGAGAATAAAAGTTACAGTGCAGTATAAGAAATTAAAGTTAATAAAATAGATTATTTAAAGAAAAGCAACATCAAAAGATAGGTCTTTATCTTAGATTTAAAAGAACTGAGAGTTGTAGCGGACCTGCAGGTTTCTGGGAGTTTGTTCCAGATATGTGGAGCATAAAAACTGAACGCTGCTTCCCCCTGTTTAGTTCTGACTCTGGGGACAACAAGTAGACCTGTCCCAGACGACCTGAGAGGTCTGGGTGGGTCATAGTGTAGTAGCAGATCAGAAATGTATTTTGGCCCTAAACCCGTTAGTGATTTATAAACCAGTAAAAGTATTTTGAAATCAATTCTTTGAGGCACTGGAAGCCAGTGTAGAGACTTCAGTACTGGAGTGATGTGATCCACTTTCTTGTTCTTAGTGAAGACTCGAGCAGCAGCGTTCTGAATCAGCTGCAGCTGTCTGAGTGATTCTTTAGGGAGACCTGTAAAGACACCGTTACAGTAGTCAAGTCTACTGAAGATAAATGCATGGACAAGTTTTTCCAGATCCTGCTGAGACATAAGTCCTCTAACCCTTGATATATTTTTAAGGTGATAATAGGCTTTTAATTATGTTAATGTGGCTGTTAAAATTCAGGTCTGAGTCCATGACTACACCAAGATTTCTGGCTTTGTCTGTTGTTTTTAACATTGTCGTTTGAAGCTGAGCGCTGACTTTCAATCGTTCCTCTTTTGCTCAAAAACAACCACCTCCGTTTTTTCTTCATTTAATTTAAGAAAGTTCTGGCACATCCAATCATTAATTTGTTCAATGCACATATTTAATTGTTGTATTGGGCTATAGTTCCCTGGCGATAAGGTTATGTAAATTTGTGTGTCATCTGCATAACTATGGTAACTTATTTTGTTGTTTTCCATAATCTGAGCCAGTGGAAGCATGTAGATGTTGAACAGAAGAGGGCCCAGAACAGAGCCTTGGGGAACTCCACACGTCATATTTGTATGGTCAGATGTATAATTACCTATAGACACAAAGTAGTCCCTATTCCTTAAATAGGATTCAAACCACTTTAGTACTGAGCCAGAAAGACCAACCCAGTTTTCCAATCCGGTCCAGCAATATGTCGGTGCGCCATTATCAAATGCAGCACTGAGATCAAGTAATACTAAGACTGAAATTTTGCCACTATCTGTGTTTAAGTGGATATCATTAAAGACTTTAACAAGAGCCGTCTCAGTGCTGTGGTGTGGTCGAAAACCTGACTGGAAGGCATCAAAACTGTTGTTTAGCGATAAGAAAAGGTTGAGTTGTTGAAAAACCACTTTTTCTATGATTTTACTTAAAAACGGAAGGTTTGATATCGGCCTATAGTTGCTCATTAGTGTCGTGTCTAGATTGTTCTTTTTTAGGAGTTTTCAGGGCCTGTGGGAAGATACCTGAGAGCAGAGATGTGTTTACAATCTGTAGAAGATCTGAAGCCAAACACTTCGAAACATTTTTGAAAACACCCGTTGGTAGAATATCAAGGCAACAGGAGGAGGTTTTCAGATGTTGTATAATGTCCTCCAGGTTTTTAAGGTTGATCGTATGAAATTGTGTCATGTTGGAATTTGTTTTGCGTGTACACTGTGACAACACATATCCCGTACTTGATATGGAGGCACTGACTGTTTGTCTAATTTTCTGAATTTTGTCTGTGAAGAAGGAGGCAAAGTCGTTGCAAGCCTTGGTAGACAAAGTTCAGATGCTATTGGTACTGGAGGGGTTAGTTAATCTATCAACAGTAAGCAAACAGGCACGTGAATTATTATTGTTTCTGGCGATAATGTCAGAGAAAAGGACCGTCTTGCATTTCTTAGTTCCAGATTATAAATGCGAAGTCTCTCTTTATAAGTGTTATAATGGACCTGGAGATTAGATTTTCGCCAACTGCGTTCAGCTTTTCGACACTCTCTTTTTTCTGTTCTCACACCTATAAAATTTCTCCATGGAGATCTTTTCTTACGAGAGACAGCTTTGACCTTAGTGGGAGCAATAGCATCAATAACATTCGTAATTTTACAGTTGAAATTATCTACAAGCTCAGTGACTGAGGCCCCAGTGAGGGTGGGTGTAGAGGAGAAAAGCTGAATGAATGATTCACTGGTGTTTTCAGTGATATACCGTTTTCTGATTAACTTTGTTTGAACACTTTTGGGCACAGAGATAGTGCCGTTAAAGAAAACACAGGAATGATCAGAGAGACCAACATCAGTCACCACAACCTTGGGAATGTTCAGACCCTTCGAGATAATCAAGTCCAGAGTGTGCCCCTTATTGTGTGTGGGCTGTGTCACATGCTGAGTCAGTCCATAGCTCTCAAAAACACAACACAGGTCTTTGGTCCCTCTGTCCTGGGGTTGTCAACATGAATGTTAAAATCACCAGCAATAATTACATGGTCAAAGTTAATACAGATTATAGACAGCAGTTCATTAAAATTGTCAAAGAAGGATGCACAGTATTTAGGTGGCCTGTAGATATTTAGAAGTAGAGCTTGAGGGGAGGATCTTAGCTGAAGAGCCACATATTCAAAAGAAGCAAATTTTCCGTAAGATATTTGCGTACATTGCAATGAGTCATTAAACAAAATGGCGACTCCACCTCCTTTCTTATTCACTCTATTCTCACTCATAAAACTAAAGTTAGGGGGGGCTGACTCAATGAGAACAGCAGCACTGTTATTATCCCTCAGGAACCTAAGGCCATTTTTACAATTACTTTTCCGTCTGGTTTTATTTTCTAAAAAAGCTTGTAAAACATCAACCCTGTTGTCCACATTCAATCAGTGTACATCATTTTTTTCAGGAAAAACTGGGCTTTTAGAATATTTGTGCTGTAGTGAGGTCAATTGAATGTAAAAAAAGGTTGTATGACCTTAAAAACAAATAAATAAATAAAACGGAAAATTAATCTCACAGATATTTATTGATATCACACACAGAACAATAAAAGCTAAGCCAATCTCCTGTCTACATCAGTTCCCATATGTCTTGGGTGTCAAACTGTGAAGAAATAAACATTATAACTTATAAAGTTGACAAAATATATAAATTTTTTCAAAAAAAGTCCAGACGCTTTTGCCAATAATCAAAATAATAATGTTCAAATGTATTGATATCACACACAGAGAAATGGTACACAAGAATTTGTGTTGTCTAAAACAGTTCTCCTATATATTTGGAGTCATCCAGTGCAAAAATAAACAGTATGAACGTTATAACTCATATAAATGACAAACTATTTACATTTCTTCAAAAAAAGGCCCAAATGTATCCCAAATATCTAAACAGTGACGCCATTATCTCTCTTTTTCACTTTACTGTTTGTTCTCGCTTGGTTTTCGCATTTCCTGTCTAGCCTACTATGTCTACAAAAAATGTATAGTCCAGTGATTTATAAGTATCCAAGAGCCGCTGCTCATAGTTTCTCTCAGAGGAAAAGCAAGATTATCAGCAGAAATATGCAAGCAGAAGCAGGAGCAAGCAGTAGAGCGTCTGCACTGTAGCGCTATGGAGCAATGTTTTCTTTAGTTACTAGTTACTTTACACATTAAGATTTCTGCACACAGAACACACGTAGTTTATAAAATCTGATGTTTGATTCTAAAGTAAACTAGCCAACAATATAACAGACACAAGTCCAGCTGAGATGATTAGACCTTTAAATACACAATTGGTGGAGTGTGTGTGTGTGTCTGTGTGTATGTGTGTGTGTTTGTAGACCATTAAACACACAACTGTTTGGATCTTTTCTAGAATATTTTAATACTTTAACTACATTCTCCTGATGATACTTAAACACTTTTACTGAAGGAACATTTTCCCTGCAGGACTTTTACTGTAAAAGAGTATTTGAGGTTTGGCCGAATACCGAATCCACTGGTTCAGATTCTGCTGAATCCTCTACCATCCTCAGTCCATGAACACAGTAAACACATTAATGAAGTCAACAACGTCCACAGCCTCTAAAATAGTTCAATGTAACAACTTAATGTTGAATTCACATCGTAGGAAAGCACATCGCTATCACCAGATGAGTCGATAACCAGTGTGTGATGAAGGCATGTTTTGAGGGGGTGAATTTGCAGAGAGAACAGCTGACAGCCCGGGACAGGCACTGTCTGGTTAACACCAGTTTTTAGCTGTGACTGTCCTTCCTTTGCTGTACCTGAAGTTGCTGCATTCTGGCTGCTGTCTGGAGATTCCTTCATCACAACTCGTATTCTTTCAGATGTTTCAGACCAGATGTTGTAACAGCGGCCATGTTGTGTATAGTTTAGGGTCCTCGCCACCACCAGACCAATCAGCATTGAACAGATTGAACATGTAGCTGGACTTGAATGGCCTTCTTTTGACTGAAAGTACTACCAAACAATAATAATAATAAATTTAATTTATATAGTGCTTTTCATGGACTCAAAGTCACTTTACATGGGAGGTATATCACAAAAACAGAACAAAACAAAACACAACAAGATTCAGACACAGATGAAAAGGGAGGGGGTCGTGGAGCTAGGGATAGGCAGAGGTGAAGAGATGGGTCTTGAGGCAGGACTGGAAGATGGTGAGGGACTCCGAGGTGCGGATCTCTTGGGGGAGGGAGTTCCAGAGCCTGGGAGCTGCCCTGGAGAATGCTCTGTCCCCAAAACTGCGGAGTTTGGACTTTTGGATGGAGAGGAGACCAGCTGAGGTGGATCTGAGGGACCGTGAGGGTTGGTAGGGGGAGAGGAAGTCAGTGAGGTATGAGGGGGCCAGATGGTGGAGGGCTTTGTAGGTGAGGACCAGGATTTTGTAGGTGATCCGGTGGGAGATAGGAAGCCAGTGGAGTTGTTTAAGGACTGGAGTGATGTGGTGCCAGGATTTGGAGCAGGTGATGAGGCGGGCGGCTGAGTTCTGGACCAGTTCAAGTCGGTTGATGTTGGTAGAGCTGATGCCGAGGAGGAGTGAGTTGCAGTAGTCCAGTCGGGAGGAGATGAAGGAGTGAATGAGTCTTTCAGCAGCGGGGGATGACTTGACAGATGTGAGGCTCAAGGGAGAGGGTGGAATCAAAGATAATGCCAAGGTTGCGGGCCTGGGAAGATGGGGAGACAATGGTGCTGTCGATGGTGAGAGTGGGGTTATGATTTTGCTGAGTGTGTATTTGGAGCCGATGAGGAGGAATTCTGTTGTGTTGCATCCAGGTTTTAATAGCTGACAGACAGGAGTTGATGTGGGAGAGGGGAGGATTGTGGGGGGATTTGGTGCTGAGGTAGATCTGGGTGTCATCGGCATAGCAGTGGAAGTCCAGGTTGAAGTGGCGGAGTATCTGACTAAGAGGGAGGATGTAGATGATGAAGAGGAGGGGGCCGAGTACGGAGCCTTGGGGAACACCTTGAGTGAATGCACCTGTGGCAGAGGTGTGGTTGTGGAGAGAGATGAAGTGGGATCTGTTGGAAAGGTAGGAGTGGAGCCAGCTGAGTGCAGTACCTTCGATACCGAGGTCTTTGAGTCTGGTGAGCAGGATGTTATGGCTCACAGTATCGAAGGCTGCACTCAGGTCAAGGAGGATGAGGATGTTGAGGGAAACGGTTTCAGCAAAGGTGAGGAGGTCGTTGAGGACTTTTAGGAGAGCGGTTTCTGTGCTGTGGAGGGGGCGAAAACCAGATAGGAGGGGTTCGAATTGGTTATTGGCATGAAGATGGGTTTGTAGTTGTGAGGCGACTATACGTTCCAAGGTTTTAGACAGAAAGGGGAGGTTGGATATTGGGCGGTAGTTGTTGAGGGAGGAGGGATCCAGACCAGGTTTTTTAAAGATTGGGGTGACAGTAGGGATGCAAACAACACTTTTTCTGCTTACCAGTTCCATTTTCACTTTCTCACAGCCTGCTGCATTGAAAGCTCCACCTACGTAAACACCTTCCTGTAATCAACGGCGCCGTCATTACGGCGACCAGCGTAGTGCAAGCGTAGGGTTCGGTTCACTGGGAACAAACTCTAAGGTTCGGCAGAAACCGAACCCCGTCAAAGAGCCCAATATTCAGCCGAATCTGAAGCTGAATCCTGGATTCAGTGCATCCCTACTTTAAACAGTGTGGTATTAGTACTTTTACTGCAGTAATCTGATCATCTGGCTCTGTGTATTTAGATCAGAAACTCGTCTAATAATCCTCTGAACTCTCCATGTGTAACAAAGGGTTTCAGACTGAACTTTACACGTCCTCTTTATTTCTTCCAGGTCCTTCTTCAGCCGTTCAACAATCTCCATCAAGTCTTTCCAGTTTCTCTTATTTCTCTGCACTTTTTCTCCTCATTCATCATTTTTGTTACATTTTGTTAGAATGTTATTAACTTACAGTTTTTTGGCTTTTTGATGACAACCTGACTTTGACTACACTTCTAACCTTTTATATTTTCAACTCTTGTTTCTGCAGCAACAAAACCAAGAACCTTATTGTTCTTTACCTTTCTCTTTACTTTCAGTAGAGTTTTATAGTCCTCACAGGTGAGACGCTTCTGCAGTCTGATTGGTTGCTCTGGTCATGTGATTTCATAGAAATAACTCAGGTGGACGGATGCTGATCAGACAGACTGAGAGAGGACGTGTGGACGAGAAGACTGAGAGCTCAGAGCTGCTGTATGTGCATCAACTAACAGGTAAGAACCTCTAAACCTCTTCATGATGATCTGACTGTCATCAGAAAACTAAATATATATTCAGTGATGTCATCAGAAGACTAAATATATATTCAGTGATGTGATGATGTAACCATGGTAGCTGATCTTAGATGTTCAGGATTTGTTCACGTTGACCCAACACAGTTTATAAAGAAGAGGCTGGAAACTCTCCACATATCACACACACTAGATTAGTTATGGAAGGATTATATATGAACCATGTTACATATTTATTAACTCTCCACATATCACACACACTAGATTAATTATGGAAGGATTATATATGAACCATGTTACATATTTAAGACTTTACTGAGACTGTAAGACATCAACTACCTTTCCTCTCTCTGGATGAACCAGGATCAGGTCTGATAAGAGGTAATCAACATGAAGTTACAGCTTCAATAGAAGAATTCTCAGTCCAGGAGTCCAAAGTTAAATATTAAACCGACCGTCCAACATATCAAATGTCATATCAGTGTTTGTGGCCGGGTTGCCTCGGTGGTGGAGCAGGAGCACATGTACTGAGGGATTTATGCCTCGACTCAGAGGTCCAGGGTTCGAGTCCTGACTGTTGGTTACTTTATTGTTATTGACCTTTCTCTAAACCTTCAGTACGCTGCTGCTGTCTGATTGGTTGCTCTGATCATGTGATGCTGATCAACAGACATGAAGACTGAGCTGCTGTACCTGCATCACCTCACTAACAGGTAGGAACCCCGAAACGCCTCAGAAGACTAAAGTTATACACAGTGACATAGATGTATGTCGATACCGTGGGTGCTCCGGAGCTGCCAGACTGCCGGTAGGCTCTATCCATCCATCCATCCATCGTCAACCACTTATCCTGCGCACAGGGTCATGGGGGGGCTGGAGCCAATCCCAGCATACGTCGGGCGAAAGGCGGGGTACACCCTGGACAGGTCGCCAGTCCATCGCAGGCCGGTAGGCTCTATTCATTTCAAATTACACATTGCAGTTTTTGCTAAGTGGAGCATCTGCCATAGTGTGATTGGTTATGTCTCTATCAGTCCCCTGCTCCATATCCTATCCACCAATCACAGCATGACCCCCCTCCATCCCCCCACCATACAGTGCGTGCATGTGCATTAGGTAATCAGAGTGAGACTAAAATGGAGAGATTCGTTATTATAAAAGCAAAACCTAATGATGCAAGTGCTTCAACATCCACCACCAGTGCAAGAGTTATCTCGAGACACTTTACAGATAGAGTAGGTCTAGACCACACTCTATAATTTACAAAGACCCAACAATTCTAATAATTCCCCCAAGAGCAAACATTTAGTGCGACAGTGGCGAGGAAAAACTCCTTTTAGGGAGAAACCTGGTACAGACCCAGGCTCTTGGTAGGTGGTGTCTGATGGTGCCAGTTGGGGGTGTGATGAACAGTGGCGATAACAATAAACAATAAAGATAATAGAACAGTGACTAGAAATAATAGTTGTAGTAGTTCATGGCATAGCAGGGCACATTCAGGGTGTTTTAGGATGAAGTGTGGCATGTGGCCCCGCATAGCAGGGTGTTGCAGAGCATAGCAGGCTGTAGCAGGCTGTAGCAGGGTGTAGCAGGATGCAACAGGACCACGGCGACAGGCTGCAACCATGATTTAGGGGCCACCCTAATCCAAGGAAACATGCTGGGCAACAAGAAAACATAAGGACTCCAGGGAAAAAGCTCCCCAGAGCTAGGTTAGTAACAAGCATTTCTGGAACATGGCTGCACACAGATGGAAAGAGAGACAGGAGAGAGAAGCTCAGTGTTTCAAAGGAAGTCCCCCGGCAGTCTAAAACTATAACAGCATAATTAAGAGAGACAGGCTAAAGGTCGGGCTAGAACTCTCCCCTGCCGGATCGGGCTGTACTGGCCTGCCTCCCTGTACTTTGATTATGTTATTGATAATATGGTAGACAAATCTGACAACTATGAAGAGAAGCAGAGAAGAGAAGAGTGTGCAGAGAGATCCACCACCAGTGCAGAGAGTTCCACCAGGGCCACGAAGCTGATGGCGGTTACGTGTCAGTTACACTTCTCTTATCTCCAATCCTCTCTGTATTTGTGAGAAGTTGAAAGATAGCCTACTTTATGGCTTTATTATCCAGTTAATAGGTGTGTGTGTTCGTGTTGCCTGCAGTCCATTTCCTAAGGTTCTGAAATACAAACATTTTTTCACTACTTTTTTTTTTTAAAGGGCATGCGCCCGTGAGCACCCACGGAGGAAGACATAAATCATATACACAGTGATGTGATGATGTAACAATGGTAGCTGATCTTAGATGTTCAGTATTTGTTCACATTGACCCAACACAGTTTCTGGAACAAGAGCCAACACAGAGGCTGGAAACTCTCCACATATAACAAACACTATATATCAATTTTAAATTTAATTTTTTTATTCATTAATTTTTTATAACTGTTTCTACCAATTTGTATGATATTTTTAACTGTGTTTTTATGTCTTGTGTAAAGCACTTTGAATCGCATTGCTGCTGAATTGTGCTATACAAATAAAATTGCCTTGCCTTGCCTATATTAGTTTTCGAAGGATTATAAATGAACTGTGTTACATATTTATTAACTCTCTGGCTCTTTACTTTCTATTTTCATTGCTGTGAATAATAATCTCTTATTGTAGGTTTCTTCAGGTTATAAATTGTTCCTGTTGTCTTATGTATGTGTTGTTTACTGTATTATGTACTGATCATGTTTTAAAGTGTTCTCAGTCCTCATCTCAGTCCAGGAGTCCAAAGTTGAATATGAAACTGACTGTCCAACACATCAATTGGCAACAGTGTGTGTGTGTGTGTCTGATTATGTGTCTCTTCCTGTCTCCACAGAACCTTTCTGATCACATCAGATCACAGTTTGATTTAAAGTCAGCTTCTTCATCACTCTGAAGAGGAGATCTCAACACCAGGAGGACCAGGAGACCTCAAGATGGCTTCAACACCAACAAGACAGAGCATAGACCTCTCTCCTGATCTGTCTGAATTAATGGACAAACTTAAAAAACATGCATCTTCATTCATCAGAGAGTTTGACAGCAGTGACCACAGGATGAGTCAGATTGTTAGAGAGATTAGCAAGATCGCTGCTGAAGTCAGAAGAGTAGGAGCTGGTGTACTAGAAGTCGCAGCCTTTGGCTTACTGTTGGGCTTTCTTGCAGGCGCAGCAGCAGGAGCAGCAGGAGCAGCAGGAGCAGCCATTTTTGTTGCTGGTGTAAATGTAAAAAAGAGGATATCAGAGAGTGAAAGTGTAAATAAAGTAGAAGAACTGGGGAAAGAGTTCATGAAGATCGTTGAACCGCTGATGAACATCCTGGAAGAAATAATGACAACGTGTGAGGAGTTGAAGAAAAGATCAGCTGAAGATCAGGCTGGAATCACTCTGAGAGACATGGAGTTGTTTCAGAGGATTATTAGACGAGTTTCTGAACTGGGAAGAAGTGACGGCGTATGGTCTGATATGCGGAACATATTCACACATACAGCGACCCCTGAAGAGGACACAAAGTTAAGAGTGTCCATCATCCAGTCAGCTGATCGCTGTCAGAAAGTCATCGATGACTTGGAGAAGATGAAGGAAGAACTCAAAGAATTCACAGAACTGTGAAAATACAAGCTGCAGTTTGAAGAAAGGGATTGTTTAATTATGTTATTATAACTATTTCTCACTAAAAAGGGATTATTTACACACAGATCCAGAGCAGAGAAAACCAGTCTGATGATCTCTGAAACATAAAGTGATGCCAGCTGAGAATAGATGAGCCGTGTAGTAACGTAGCAGCACCACAAGATGGCATCAGCTGCAGCTGATACACCGTGGGGGTGGGGGTGGGGGTGGGGGCTACACATGTTTCACAATAAAAGCCTGGATAAAAACTAAAGGATTCGGTCCAGAGGGCTTTTAATTTGAAACAGGAAGTTTGTACTAACAGCATCATGCAGAAACACTAGGCTCATTTCTCAGATTTAGTCTCTCTGACTTCTAAACAACTATCAGCCACACAACATGTGTTCTGTACAGAATAAGCCTTTAATTCCGACAAATAGCAGTTAAAATGCCTCCAAATCAAAATCAATAAAAAGTTTATATGAAAGTCATCATGTGGAGTCGATTCTGAACCAATCAGCTGTTTGATCAGCTTAGATGCCGACGTTTCCCAGCATGCCCCTGGGTCTGCCTGGCTCTTGCAGTTGGTGAAAAGCAACTGCGCTGCCTGCTCTCAGAACTGCGGCCGCCTTGGTCTCGTGAGATTATCATTGCCCACGTGTGCATCACGTCAGAGCAAGTCGGGATCAAGTCGGACACAAATGTAACCGACATGCATTGGGCGCCGATCACCGGTGATCGATTCTGCACAGATCTGGCTCATCTCCAACGAGACTATTGTCTCTCTTTGTTCTGATTTATTAGAATGAGATGATTATGATGGTGTTTTTAGAAGCTGGATATTTTTGTATATTTATCTCTTTTTTGTTAATTGAAAAAATTGTTTACAGTATAAATTCATAAAACATTTTTTATCAGAGTGATTCATAAATTCATAAAACATTTTCTGTTTTTCTCCAAATTAAAACCAGAAATCCAGTTTAGGATGAGTTTTCAGCATTCAGCATTCACCTGCTTTCTCTGCAGGAAAAGTCCTTTTGATGTTTAGTTGTACCTTGTGTAGAGGGATCTGATAAACTAAATCTATTTAATGTGTTTCTGTAGAGTCTGGTCCTGGAGCTGGACTTTATATATATGGAGACTTTATATATATATATAAATATAAATATATATATAATGTGTTATAATATTGTGATTGCGATATGATTCACGATATTGGAGGGTTGATCGTTTTTGTGTCATTATTTTCATTTTCATAAAAAAATATAAGATTGAAATAGAAGTGTGATTTTTTGCGAGTATCTGCACCAAACAAAGGTGTTTTCTGTAGGAGAGGATGTGTAGGCTGGGAACGTTTCTGCAGCACCACAATACCATATTTTAGAACAGTTTGACACATATTTTGCCTTTTACAAATATTGCACCCCTCTGAGATTTGGATATTGCACTATAGTCCATATTGTGATTTTGATAAAATTGTGATTAATTGTGCAGCCCTAGGCTGCTGTAATATGTCCTGTTGGGATTAAAATAAAGTTCTTCATGCATCTGATACTGTGATTTATTTAGTTTCTGTTCCCTTTGAATGTTAAGTGAAATGTATTTTATGATGATAAAAGTAGTGATTATTTACATGGAGTGTAGAAGTAAAATATATAGGTCCGTGTTTCATGGCCAGATTTATAGGAGCGGACCTTATCGCCAGCTGCACTTTGTAGACTTCTCTTCAAGTTCTCTTCGAAGTATGAAAAAGTCCCAAAACGAGGTCTCAGAAAATCCACGCAGAGTCAGAGTCAGATGTGAAAAAGAAGGTTTAATGTGCACAAAAGATAACACAGAAAAAGCCCGAGCAATTACCCTTAAGCTTGCTAAAGATTCCTTTGTCTAACTTCACTTTATATCGTCCAAAAAGAGAGATCCTCCCCCTGAAAAATGCTCCAATGATCACTCTCAGAACATGCGTGTAAAGATTCAATTGGCTACTTTTTAGGCCTATGACCACCTCTTCCGGGGATTTTCCACTAGATGAAGACATTTAGCTGATCTTGCATTTTGAATGTTTACGCTTAAGGCGTTTTTGGTGTGGGCTGTACAGCAAATGGACTATCCGCAGCTAGCGCGGGGCTGCTTCAGTGATATATCACCGTGGCTGTTAGCAACTGTATCGCAGCAGATTTTCTGTGGATGACTGCAGCTACGCAGCGGCAACTGAGGACTGCATGAGGGGGGAGAGTGTATGTGTAGCACTGAGGAAGGCAGCCGCTGGAAGCAGTAAGACAGAGAAAGTCTGTGACTCCCACCAGGCAGACACATTGACATCTCCTATCTATATCACATTAATACACGTTGTATATGTCCCCATAATTCAATTAAAAACCAGATTTATTATATTTTTGCCACAACAGGAGTCTGGGGATTTCAGGCTGTTTTTCCTCCATTTGTTGTTGATATATTTCTTGTTTTATTGATTTTATTTCATTGTGATTTGGATTCTGTCTCCTGATTGGTGTGTTTGGGGTCATTGTCCTGTTGAAAAATAAATGATGGTCCAACTAAACACAAACCGGATGGGATGGCATGTCACTGGAGGATGCTGTGGTAGCCATGCTGGTTCAGTATGCCTTCAATTTAGAATAAATCCCCAACAGTGTCACCAGCAAAGCCTCCCAAACCATCCCACCTCCTCCTCCATGCTTCACGGTGGGAACCAGGCATGTAGAATCCATCCGTTCCACTTTTCTGCCTTAGCGCGCAAAGACACGCGGTTGGAACCAAAGATCTCAAATTTGGACTCATCAGACCAAAGCACAGATTTCCACTGGTCTAATGGCCATTCCTTGTGTTTCTGGCCCAAACAAATCTCTTCTGCTTGTTGCCTCTCCTTAGCAGTGGTTTCTTAGCAGCTACTTGACCATGAAGGCCTGATTCACTCAGTCTCCTCTTAACAGTTGTTCTAGAGATGTGTCTGCTGCTAGAACTCTGTGTGGCATTCATCTGGTCTCTAATCTGAGCTGCTGTTAACTTGTGATTTCTGAGGCTGGTGACTCAGATGAACTTATCCTCAGCAGCAGAGGTGACTCTTGGTCTTTCTTTCCGAGTTTTCGCTGAGGCGGCCCAGTTTCGTTCGTACGCTTGATGGTTTTTTGCGACTGAACTTGGAGACACATTCAAAGTTTTGGAATTTTCTGGACTGACTGAACTTTCATTTGTTAAAGTAATGATGGCCACTTTCGTTTCTCTTTACTTAGCTGATTGGTTCTTGCCATAATATGAATTCTAACAGTTGTCCAATAGGGCTGTCGGCTGTGTATCAACCTGACTTCTGCACAACACAACTGATGGTCCCAACCCCATTAAATAAGGGAAAAAATCCACTAATTAACCCTGACAAGGAACACCTGTGAAGGGTAAAACTAAAATCATTCAGGTGACTACGTCATGAAGCTCATTGAGAGAACACCAAGGGTTTGCAGAGTTATCAAAAAAGCAAAGGGTGGCTACTTTGAAGAATCTAAAATATAAGACATGTTTTCAGTTATTTCACACTTTTTTGTTAAGGACATAATTCCATATGTGTTCATTCATAGTTTTGATGCCTTCAGTGAGAATCTACAATGTAAATAGTCATGAAAATAAAGAAACACATTGAATGAGAAGGTGTGTCCAAACTTTTGGCCTGTACTGTATATTCACATACATACATAAAAAAATACACTTGAAATTAAAGTTCTGGGGTCTCATTTATAAAACTGTGCATAGGATCCTTACTATAAGAAGTACC
>NC_053128.1:34904641-34909641 GCF_010015445.1 Perca fluviatilis | reverse complement strand
TAGCTGTTAGACAGACAGACAGACAGACAGACAGACAGACAGACAGACAGGTAGTCTAGCTAGCTGTTAGACAGACAGACAGACAGACAGACAGACAGGTAGTCTAGCTAGCTGTTAGACAGACAGACAGACAGACAGACAGGTAGTCTAGCTAGCTGTTAGACAGACAGACAGACAGACAGACAGACAGACAGGTAGTCTAGCTAGCTGTTAGACAGACAGACAGACAGACAGACAGACAGACAGGTAGTCTAGCTAGCTGTTAGACAGACAGACAGACAGACAGACAGACAGACAGACAGGCAGTCTAGCTAGCTGTTAGACAGACAGACAGACAGACAGACAGACAGACAGGTAGTCTAGCTAGCTGTTAGACAGACAGACAGACAGACAGACAGACAGATAGTCTAGCTAGCTGTTAGACAGACAGACAGACAGACAGATAGTCTAGCTAGCTGTTAGACAGACAGACAGACAGGTAGTCTAGCTAGCTGTTAGACAGACAGACAGACAGATAGTCTAGCTAGCTGTTAGACAGACAGACAGACAGATAGTCTAGCTAGCTGTTAGACAGACAGACAGACAGACAGACAGATAGTCTAGCTAGCTGTTAGACAGACAGACAGACAGATAGTCTAGCTAGCTGTTAGACAGACAGACAGACAGACAGGTAGTCTAGCTAGCTGTTAGACAGACAGACAGACAGACAGGTAGTCTAGCGTAGCTGTTACACAGACAGACAGACAGACAGACAGATAGTCTAGCTAGCTGTTAGACAGACAGACAGACAGATAGTCTAGCTAGCTGTTAGACAGACAGACAGACAGACAGTCTAGCTAGCTGTTAGACAGACAGACAGACAGACAGACAGATAGTCTAGCTAGCTGTTAGACAGACAGACAGACAGACAGACAGATAGTCTAGCTAGCTGTTAGACAGACAGACAGACAGACAGATAGTCTAGCTAGCAGTTAGACAGACAGACAGACAGACAGACAGGTAGTCTAGCTAGCTGTTAGACAGACAGACAGACAGACAGACAGACAGACAGACAGATAGTCTAGCTAGCTGTTAGACAGACAGACAGACAGATAGTCTAGCTAGCTGTTAGACAGACAGACAGACAGACAGACAGACAGATAGTGTAGCTAGCTGTTAGACAGACAGACAGACAGACAGACAGATAGTCTAGCTAGCTGTTAGACAGACAGACAGACAGACAGGTAGTCTAGCTAGCTGTTAGACAGACAGACAGACAGACAGATAGTCTAGCTAGCTGTTAGACAGACAGACAGACAGACAGACAGATAGTCTAGCTAGCTGTTAGACAGACAGACAGACAGACAGACAGATAGTCTAGCTAGCTGTTAGACAGACAGACAGACAGACAGACAGACAGATAGTCTAGCTAGCTGTTAGACAGACAGACAGACAGACAGACAGACAGACAGGTAGTCTAGCTAGCTGTTAGACAGACAGACAGACAGACAGACAGGTAGTCTAGCTAGCTGTTAGACAGACAGACAGACAGACAGACAGATAGTCTAGCTAGCTGTTAGACAGACAGACAGACAGACAGACAGATCGTCTAGCTAGCTGTTAGACAGACAGACAGACAGACAGACAGACAGACAGATAGACAGACAGATAGTCTAGCTAGCTGTTAGACAGACAGACAGACAGACAGACAGACAGATAGTCTAGCTAGCTGTTAGACAGACAGACAGACAGATAGACAGACAGATAGTCTAGCTAGCTGTTAGACAGACAGACAGACAGATAGACAGACAGATAGTCTAGCTAGCTGTTAGACAGACAGACAGACAGACAGATAGTCTAGCTAGCTGTTAGACAGACAGACAGACAGACAGTCTAGCTAGCTTTTAGACAGACAGACAGACAGACAGACAGCTAGCTGTTAGACAGACAGACAGACAGACAGACAGCTAGCTGTTAGACAGACAGACAGACAGACAGCTAGCTGTTAGACAGACAGACAGACAGACAGACAGCTAGCTGTTAGACAGACAGACAGACAGATAGTCTAGCTAGCTGTTAGACAGACAGACAGACAGACAGTCTAGCTAGCTGTTAGACAGACAGACAGACAGACAGACAGCTAGCTGTTAGACAGACAGACAGACAGACAGCTAGCTGTTAGACAGACAGACAGACAGACAGACAGCTAGCTGTTAGACAGACAGACAGACAGACAGATAGTCTAGCTAGTTGTTAGACAGACAGACAGACAGACAGCTAGCTGTTAGACAGACAGACAGACAGACAGATAGTCTAGCTAGCTGTTAGACAGACAGACAGACAGACAGACAGCTAGCTGTTAGACAGACAGACAGACAGATATTCTAGCTAGCTGTTAGACAGACAGACAGACAGACAGACAGATAGATAGTCTAGCTAGCTGTTAGACAGACAGACAGACAGCTAGCTGTTAGACAGACAGACAGACAGATATTCTAGCTAGCTGTTAGACAGACAGACAGACAGACAGTTTGGGTCCTACAGGGACACCTGGGGGACAGTTAGGGTCCTACAGGGACGCCTGGGGGACAGTTAGGGTCCTACAGGGACACCTGGGGACAGTTAGGGTCCTACAGGGACACCTGGGGGACAGTTAGGGTCCTACAGGGACACCTGGGGGACAGTTAGGGTCCTAAAGGACACCTGGGGACAGTTAGGGTCCTACAGGGACACCTGGGGGACAGTTAGGGTCCTACAGGGACACCTGGGGGACAGTTAGGGTCCTAAAGGACACCTGGGGACAGTTAGGGTCCTACAGGGACACCTGGGGGACAGTTAGGGTCCTACAGGAAGCCTGGGGGACAGTTAGGGTCCTAAAGGACACCTGGGGACAGTTAGGGTCCTACAGGGACACCTGGGGGACAGTTAGGGTCCTACAGGAAGCCTGGGGGACAGTTAGGGTCCTAAAGGACACCTGGGGACAGTTAGGGTCCTACAGGGACACCTGGGGGACAGTTAGGGTCCTAAAGGACACCTGGGGACAGTTAGGGTCCTACAGGGACACCTGGGGGACAGTTAGGGTCCTACAGGAAGCCTGGGGGACAGTTAGGGTCCTACGGGACACCTGGGGGACAGTTAGGGTCCTACAGGGACGCCTGGGACAGTTAGGGTCCTAAAGGACACCTGGGGACAGTTAGGGTCCTACAGGGACGCCTGGGGGACAGTTAGGGTCCTAAAGGACACCTGGGGGACAGTTAGGGTCAAACAGGAAGCCTGGGGGACAGTTAGGGTCCTAAAGGACACCTGGGGACAGTTAGGGTCCTACAGGGACACCTGGGGGACAGTTAGGGTCCTAAAGGACACCTGGGGACAGTTAGGGTCCTACAGGGACACCTGGGGGACAGTTAGGGTCCTAAAGGACGCCTGGGGGACAGTTAGGGTCCTACAGGGACGCCTGGGGGACAGTTAGGGTCCTAAAGGACACCTGGGGACAGTTAGGGTCCTACAGGGACGCCTGGGGGACAGTTAGGGTCCTAAAGGACACCTGGGGGACAGTTAGGGTCCTAAAGGACGCCTGGGGGACAGTTAGGGTCCTACAGGGACACCTGGGGGACAGTTAGGGTCCTAAAGGACGCGGGGGAGAAGTTAGGGTCCTACAGGGACACCTGGGGGACAAAGTTAGGGTCCTAAAGGACACCTGGGGGACAGTTTGGGTCTCAGGGACGCCTGGGGACAGTTAGGGTCCTACAGGGACGCCTGGGGGACAGTTAGGGTCCTAAAGGACACCTGGGGGACAGTTTGGGTCCTAAAGGACCCCTGGGGGACAGTTAGGGTCCTACAGGACACCTGGGGGACAGTTAGGGTCCTACAGGGACACCTGGGGGACAGTTAGGGTCCTAAAGGACGCCTGGGGGACAGTTAGGGTCCTACAGGGACACCTGGGGGACAGTTAGGGTCCTAAAGGACACCTGGGGGACAGTTTGGGTCCTAAGGGACGCCTGGGGGACAGTTAGGGTCCTACAGGGACGCCTGGGGGACAGTTTGGGTCCTAAAGGACACCTGGGGGACAGTTTGGGTCCTAAAGGACGCCTGGGGGACAGTTAGGGTCCTACAGGGACACCTGGGGACAGTTAGGGTCCCACGGGGGATGCCTGGGGGACAGTTAGGGTCCTAAGGGACGCTGGGGACAGTTAGGGTCCCACGGGACTTGGGGGCGGTTAGGGTCCTACAGGACGTGGGGACAGTTAGGGTCCCACAGGACGCTAGGGGACAGTTTGGGTCCTAAAGGACACCCTGGGGACAGTTAGGGTCCTAAAGGACGCCTGGGGGACAGTTAGGGTCCTACAGGACGCCTGGGGGACAGTTAGGGTCCTAAAGGACACCTGGGGGACAGTTAGGGTCCTACAGGGACACCTGGGGGACAGTTTGGGTCCTAAAGGACACCTGGGGGACAGTTAGGGTCCTAAAGGGACACCTGGGGGACAGTTTGGGTCCTAAAGGACACCTGGGGGACAGTTTGGGTCCTAAAGGGACACCTGGGGGACAGTTAGGGTCCTAAAGGACACCTGGGGGACAGTTAGGGTCCTAAAGGACACAGGAGAACTAACAGCTGATCACAATAACACAGAAACCACTTTCTTATTCTCTTTCTTCTTCTTCAGGTTCAGCTGTCAGCCCCCCCACTCCCTGTAGCCCCGCCCACCTGTCGCGTGTCACTTCCTCCTCAGACAGTGAGGACTTGGCCCCACCCCCTCTGTCCTCTGGCTCCAGCCAATCAGAGCAGAGGAAGAGGAAGCCCAGAGGGAGAGAGGAGCCAGATGATGAAGAGGAAGAGGAGGATTCTGGGAGGTTTGTGGGCCGGATGGCGTTCTCCTCCCGAGGGGGGGGGCAGGAGGGGGGGCTCACTCTGCACCGGTTCCCCCACAGGAACCAGCGAAGAAGAGAGGGGGGGGCAGCCGGCCAATCACAGAAGGATGTGAGCGTGGTCCGGCAGAACGGTTACACGAGGTCAGAGACTCTAT
>NC_053128.1:34887141-34894641 GCF_010015445.1 Perca fluviatilis | reverse complement strand
CTTTAGGTCTTTAGGAGATCTTGTTCCTGATGAGGTCTTTAGGTCTTTAGGAGATCTTGTTCCTGATGAGGTCTTTAGGAGATCTTGTTCCTGATGAGGTCTTTAGGAGATCTTGTTCCTGATGCTTCTCTGTTTCTGTTTCTCTTCAGCGAGGGAAACGAGTCTCTCAGATACGAATCCGCCGGGCGTCGCCGCGGGAAACGCCGCTGACCCCGATGGGACTACCAAAGGTCAAAAGGTCAGGAGAGGGGGGGGGTCAAAGGTCAGGAGGGGTGGGGGTGATACAAAGAGAAACACGGAGTGAGAAGGTCCAAATATTAAAATGTATTTCTGTCTTCAGGTTAAAGAAGAAGGAGTTCAGTCTGGAGGAGATTTACACCAACAAGAACTACAAATCCCCCTCCACCAACAGGTTAGAAACTACATCTCCCAGCATGCCTCTGGGTGGCCCTGCAGGAAGACTCTCTGGGCTAGATTTATCAAGCCGTTTGCGCTTGTTTCCAGGCGCTAATTGGTCGCAAAGACGGACGTAACCGATGCGGCATATTTACAAACGGGGCGCACTTGGGTAAAATCGCAGATTGTCGCCACATGAGCGAGAAGAGACAAGTTGCGCTTTCAATATACGTTCGTGGGAGGGTCGTGGGGAAAGTGGGAGTTCCACCCAAAAAGGTGGGAGGATAAGCTCAAAGTGCCCCTAATTATATATTCCGTGGTATTTACAAAGACTGTCAGTAGGAGCACGCCTCTATTCTGCGGGGGAAACTCTCCGCCTCTTAAAGCAGGTCTAAACCAGCCGCAGTCCAGTTTCCTCGTAGACCTTTATATGCCGCTGGTGACATGGCAACAGTCATCTGAGCAAGACGAAGACATAGGCGAGGCTGAACATATTTTTGACACAAGAATCACACTTTGTCAGTGAACACAACATCATTTAGGCACAGGCTAATTACTGATCACTAACATGCTAGTTAACATTAGTCATTAAACCTAAACAGCTAAGTCACGTTATGGCTCCTGAAACTACATCTCCCAGCATGCCTCTGTGTCGCCTGATCAGACTAGTGTAAACTACATCTCCCAGCATGCCTCTGTGTCGCCTGATCAGACTAGTGTAAACTACATCTCCCAGCATGCCTCTGTGTCGCCTGCAGGAGTCTGGAAACGATCTTCGAGGAGCCTCGGGAGAAGGACGGAGCGCTGCTCCTGATTGGCCAGCAGAGAAGGCGCAGGCTCCTCCTCTTCCCCGACTTCACGCAGCCGCGGAAGAGGAAGAGGGCGGGACTTCCTGTTGCCATGGCGCCCAGGAAGCGGGTGGCGGCGCGGCGCCACGGCAACGGGGACGGAGAGGACGCAGACGCTGACGTGATGCTGCTGCAGCGACTCAGCGCGCTGGAAGACTTCCTGACGCAGCAGGGCCTGGACCTGTGACATCACTTCCTGTCAGCTGACTGGAGGCTGCTCGCTGCTACCGCTGCGTTACCATGGTTACCCTGGGTCTGAAGCGGCTTTTTACTTTGTTTGGATATTTTTTTTTACAGTTTAGGCTGTTTTTAAAATGTGAAACTTCTGAAGTATTTAATAATAATGTTTTTAACAGTTTTTAACATTCAGGAGGCCCCTCCCACACCAGGAGGCCCCTCCCACATTATGCATGATGGGCCCCTCCCACATCATGCATCATAGGCCCCTCCCACACCACATGTCATAGGCCCCTCCCACACCAGAGGCCCCTCCCACATCATAGGCCCCTCCCACACCAGGAGGCCCCTCCCACATTATGCATCATGGGCCCCTCCCACATCAGGATGCCCCTGCCACACCACAGGCCCCTCCCACACCAGGAGGCCCCTCCCACATTATGCATGATGGGCCCCTCCCACATCATGCATCATGGGCCCCTCCCACATCAGGATGCCCCTCCCACATCATGCATCATGGGCCCCTCCCACATCAGGATGCCCCTCCCACATCATGCATCATGGGCCCCTCCCACATCAGGATGCCCCTCCCACATCAGGATGCCCCTCCCACATCATGCATCATGGGCCCCTCCCACATCAGGATGCCCCTCCCACATCATGCATGATGGGCCCCTCCCACATCATGCATCATGGGCCCCTCCCACATCATGCATCATGGGCCCCTCCCACATCAGGATGCCCCCCTCCCACATCATGCATGATGGGCCCCTCCCACATCATGCATCATGGGCCCCTCCTCCCACATCAAGATACCCTCCCACATCATGCATTATAGGCCCCTCCCACATCATGCATCATAGGCCCCTCCCACATCATGCGTCATGGGCCCCCTCCCACATCAGGATGCCCCTCCCACATCATGCGTCATGGGCCCCTCCCACATCATGCATCATGGGCCCCTCCCACATCAAGATACCCCCTCCCACATCATGCATTATAGGCCCCTCCCACATCATGCATCATAGGCCCCTCCCACATCATGCGTCATGGGCCCCTCCCACATCAGGATGCCCCTCCCACATCATGCATCATGGGCCCCTCCCACATCAGGATGCCCCTCCCACATCATGCATCATGGGCCCCTCCCACACCACATGTCATAGGCCCCTCCCACATCAAGATACCCCCTCCCACATCATGCATTATAGGCCCCTCCCACATCATGCATCATAGGCTCCCTCCCAAATCATGCGTCATAGGCCCCTCCCACACCAATGTCATAGGCCCTCCCACATCATGCATCATGGGCCCCCTCCCACATCAGGATGCCCCTCCCACATCATGCATCATGGGCCCCTCCCACATCATGCATCATGGGCCCCTCCCACATCAGGATGCCCCTCCCACATCATGCATGATGGGCCCCTCCCACATCATGCATCATGGGCCCCTCCCACATCAAGATACCCCCTCCCACATCATGCATTATAGGCCCCTCCCACATCATGCATCATAGGCCCCTCCCACATCATGCGTCATGGGCCCCTCCCACATCAGGATGCCCCTCCCACATCATGCATCATGGGCCCCTCCCACATCAGGATGCCCCCTCCCACTCATGCATCATGGGGCCCTCCCACACCACATGTCATAGGCCCCTCCCACATCAAGATACCCCCTCCCCCACATCATGCATTATAGGCCCCTCCCACATCATGCATCATAGGCCCCTCCCACATCATGCGTCATAGGCCCCTCCCACACCACATGTCATAGGCCCCTCCCACATCATGCATCATGGGCCCCTCCCACATCAGGATGCCCCTCCCACATCATGCATCATGGGCCCCTCCCACATCATGCATCATGGGCCCCTCCCACATCAGGATGCCCCTCCCACATCATGCATCATGGGCCCCTCCCACATCAGGATGCCCCTCCCACATCATGCATCATGGGCCCCTCCCACATCATGCATCATAGGCCCCTCCCACACCATATGTCATAGGCCCCTCCCACATCAAGATACCCCCTCCCACATCATGCATTATAGGCCCCTCCCACATCATGCATCATAGGCCCCTCCCACATCATGCGTCATAGGCCCCTCCCACACCACATGTCATAGGCCCCTCCCACAGCATGCGTCATAGGCCCCTCCCATATCGTGCATCATAGGCCCCTCCCACATCAGGATGCCCCTCCCACACCACGTCATAGGCCCCTCCCACATCATGCGTCATAGGCCCCTCCCACACCACGTCATAGGCCCCTCCCACATCATGACTCAGAGACCTTGTGACACCACAGGACTTTAATTTTACTTTTGATTCCCAAAATATGAAAAGACTTCACTGTAGAACTCCGAGTACTCCGAGTACTCTGAGTATTAGTACTTTAAAGTGTAATATATATATTTCTGCTGACAATGTTTCTATTTTTGAAACAATAAAGTTTGTTTCTGCTCACTGAAGTTTGTCTCTTAATTATTATTATTATTATTATTATTAGCTTTGATAAAACCATCTGTCATGTTTCTCTAAGGTCTATATAAAAGAGACTTCAGATACAGTATTAGGGGACCACTAAGGTCTATATAAAAGAGACTTCAGATACAGTATTAGGGGACCACTAAGGTCTATATAAAAGAGACTTCAGATACAGTATTAGGAGACCACTAAGGTCTATATAAAAGAGACTTCAGATACAATTAGGGGACCACTAAGGTCTATATAAAAGAGACTTCAGATACAGTATTAGGGGACCACTAAGGTCTATATAAAAGAGACTTCAGATACAGTATTAGGGGACCACTAAGGTCTATATAAAAGAGACTTCAGATACAGTATTAGGGGACCACTAAGGTCTATATAAAGAGACTTCAGATACAGTATTAGGGGACCACTAAGGTCTATATAAAGAGACTTCAGATACAGTATTAGGGGACCACTAAGGTCTATATAAAGAGACTTCAGATACAGTATTAGGGGACCACTAAGGTCTATATAAAAGAGACTTAAGATACAGTATTAGGGGACCACTAAGGTCTATATAAAAGAGACTTCAGATACAGTATTAGGGGACCACTAAGGTCTATATAAAGAGACTTCAGATACAGTATTAGGGGACCACTAAGGTCTATATAAAGAGACTTCAGATACAGTATTAGGGGACCACTAAGGTCTATATAAAAGAGACTTCAGATACAGTATTAGAGGACCACTAAGGTCTATATAAAAGAGACTTCAGATACAGTATTAGGGGACCACTAAGACCTATATAAAAGAGACTTCAGATACAGTATTAGGGGACCACTAAGGTCTATATAAAAGAGACTTCAGATACAGTATAAGGGACCACTAAGGTCTATATAAAAGAGACTTCAGATACAGTATTAGGAGGACCACTAAGGTCTATATAAAAGAGACTTCAGATACAGTATTAGGGGACCACTAAGGTCTATATAAAAGAGACTTCAGATACAGTATTAGGGGACCACTAAGGTCTATATAAAAGAGACTTCAGATACAGTATTAGGGGACCACTAAGGTCTATATAAAAGAGACTTCAGATACAGTATTAGGGGACCACTAAGGTCTATATAAAAGAGACTTCAGATACAGTATTAGGGGACCACTAAGGTCTATATAAAAGAGACTTCAGATACAGTATTAGGGGACCACTAAGGCCTATATAAAAGAGACTTCAGATACAGTATTAGGGGACCACTACGAGGTCTATATAAAAGAGACTTCAGATACAGTATTAGGGGACCACTAAGGTCTATATAAAAGAGACTTCAGATACAGTATTAGGGGACCACTAAGGTCTATATAAAAGAGACTTCAGATACAGTATTAGGGGACCACTAAGGCCTATATAAAAGAGACTTCAGATACAGTATTAGGGGACCACTAAGGTCTATATAAAAGAGACTTCAGATACAGTATTAGGGGACCACTAAGGTCTATATAAAAGAGACTTCAGATACAGTATTAGGGGACCACTAAGGTCTATATAAAAGAGACTTCAGATACAGTATTAGGGGACCAGTAAGGCCTATATAAAAGAGACTTCAGATACAGTATTAGGGGACCACTAAGGTCTATATAAAAGAGACTTCAGATACAGTATTAGGGGACCACTAAGGTCTATATAAAAGAGACTTCAGATACAGTATTAGGGGACCACTAAGGCCTATATAAAAGAGACTTCGATACAGTATTAGGGGACCACTAAGGCCTATATAAAAGAGACTTCAGATACAGTATTAGGGGACCACTAAGGTCTATATAAAAGAGACTTCAGATACAGTATTAGGGGACCACTAAGGTCTATATAAAAGAGACTTCAGATACAGTATTAGGGGACCACTAAGGTCTATATAAAAGAGAGACTTCAGATACAGTATTAGGGGACCACTAAGGTCTATATAAAAGAGACTTCAGATACAGTATTAGGGGACCACTAAGGTCTAAAAGAGACTTCAGATACAGTATTAGGGGACCACTAAGGTCTATATAAAAAGAGACTTCAGATACAGTATTAGGGGACCACTAAGGTCTAAAAGAGACTTCAGATACAGTATTAGGGGACCACCTAAGGTCTATATAAAAAGACTTCAGATACAGTATTAGGGGACCACTAAGGTCTATATAAAAGAGACTTCAGATACAGTATTAGGGGACCACTAAGGTCTATATAAAAGAGACTTCAGATACAGTATTAGGGACCACTAAGGTCTATATAAAGAGACTTCAGATACAGTATTAGGGGACCACTAAGGTCTATATAAAAGAGACTTCAGATACAGTATTAGGGGACCACTAAGGTCTATATAAAAGAGACTTCAGATACAGTATTAGGGGACCACTAAGGTCTATATAAAAGAGACTTCAGATACAGTATTAGGGGACCACTAAGGCCTATATAAAAGAGACTTCAGATACAGTATTAGGGGACCACTAAGGTCTATATAAAGAGACTTCAGATACAGTATTAGGGGACCACTAAGGCCTATATAAAAGAGACTTCAGATACAGTATTAGAGGACCACTAAGGTCTATATAAAGAGACTTCAGATACAGTATTAGGGGACCACTAAGGTCTATATAAAAGAGACTTCAGATACAGTATTAGGGGACCACTAAGGTCTATATAAAGGAGACTTCAGATACAGTATTAGGGGACCACTAAGGTCTATATAAAAGAGACTTCAGATACAGTATTAGGGGACCACTAAGGTCTATATAAAAGAGACTTCAGATACAGTATTAGGGGACCACTAAGGTCTATATAAAAGAGACTTCAGATACAGTATTAGGGACCACTAAGGTCTATATAAAGAGACTTCAGATACAGCATTAGGGGAACACTAAGGTCTATATTAAAGAGACTTCAGATACAGTATTAGGGGACCACTAAGGTCTATATAAAAGAGACTTCAGATACAGTATTAGGGGACCACTAAGGTCTATATAAAAGAGACTTCAGATACAGTATTAGGGGACCACTAAGGCCTATATAAAAGAGAGACTTCAGATACAGTATTAGGGGACCACTAAGGTCTATATAAAGAGACTTCAGATACAGTATTAGGGGACCACTAAGGCCTATATAAAAGAGACTTCAGATACAGTATTAGAGGACCACTAAGGTCTATATAAAGAGACTTCAGATACAGTATTAGGGGACCACTAAGGTCTATATAAAAGAGACTTCAGATACAGTATTAGAGGACCACTAAGGTCTATATAAAGAGACTTCAGATACAGTATTAGGGGACCACTAAGGTCTATATAAAGAGACTTCAGATACAGTATTAGGGGACCACTAAGGTCTATATAAAGAGACTTCAGATACAGTATTAGGGGACCACTAAGGTCTATATAAAAGAGACTTCAGATACAGTATTAGAGGACCACTAAGGTCTATATAAAGAGACTTCAGATACAGTATTAGGGGACCACTAAGGTCTATATAAAAGAGACTTCAGATACAGTATTAGAGGACCACTAAGGTCTATATAAAGAGACTTCAGATACAGTATTAGGGGACCACTAAGGTCTATATAAAA
>NC_053128.1:34877141-34882141 GCF_010015445.1 Perca fluviatilis | reverse complement strand
TCTCTTATACCATGGTCTCTTATACCATGGTCTCTTATACCCTGGTCTCTTATACCATGGTCTCTTATACCACGGTCACTTATACCCTGGTCACTTATACCCTGGTCTCTTATACCACGGTCTCTTATACCATGGTCTCTATACCATGGTCACTATACCACGGTCACTTATACCCTGGTCTCTTATACCCTGGTCACTTATACCATGGTCTCTTATACCCTGGTCTCTTATACCCTGGTCTCTTATACCATGGTCTCTTATACCATGGTCACTTATACCCTGGTCTCTTATACCATGGTCTCTTATACCCTGGTCTCTTATACCCTGGTCTCTTATACCCTGGTCACTTATACCCTGGTCACTTATACCCTGGTCACTTATACCATGGTCACTTATACCCTGGTCTCTTATACCCTGGTCTCTTATACCATGGTCTCTTATACCATGGTCACTTATACCCTGGTCTCTTATACCCTGGTCACTTATACCCTGGTCTCTTATACCATGGTCACTTATACCCTGGTCTCTTATACCATGGTCTCTTATACCCTGGTCACTTATACCCTGGTCTCTTATACCATGGTCTCTTATACCATGGTCTCTTATACCCTGGTCTCTTATACCATGGTCTCTTATACCATGGTCTCTTATACCCTGGTCTCTTATACCCTGGTCACTTATACCCTGGTCACTTATACCCTGGTCTCTTATACCCTGGTCTCTTATACCCTGGTCTCTTATACCCTGGTCTCTTATACCACGGTCACTTATACCCTGGTCACTTATACCACGGTCACTTATACCCTGGTCACTTATACCCTGGTCTCTTATACCCTGGTCACTTATACCACGGTCTCTTATACCACGGTCACTTATACCACGGTCACTTATACCCTGGTCACTCATACCCTGGTCTCTTATACCCTGGTCACTTATACCCTGGTCACTTATACCACGGTCACTTATACCCTGGTCACTTATACCCTGGTCACTTATACCACGGTCACTTATACCACGGTCACTTATACCCTGGTCACTTATACCATGGTCTCTTATACCCTGGTCACTTATACCACGGTCACTTATACCATGGTCTCTTATACCATGGTCACTTATACCACGGTCACTTATACCACGGTCACTTATACCACGGTCACTTATACCACGGTCACTTATACCCTGGTCACTTATACCCTGGTCACTTATACCACGGTCACTTATACCATGGTCTCTTATACCCTGGTCACTTATACCATGGTCACTTATACCACGGTCACTTATACCCTGGTCACTTATACCCTGGTCACTTATACCCTGGTCACTTATACCACGGTCACTTATACCACGGTCTCTTATACCCTGGTCACTTATACCATGGTCACTTATACCCTGGTCACTTATATCCTGGTCACTTATACCCTGGTCACTTATACCACGGTCACTTATACCCTGGTCACTTATACCACGGTCACTTATACCACGGTCACTTATACCCTGGTCACTTATACCCTGGTCACTTATACCATGGTCTCTTATACCCTGGTCTCTTATACCCTGGTCACTTATACCATGGTCTCTTATACCCTGGTCACTTATACCATGGTCTCTTATACCCTGGTCTCTTATACCATGGTCACTTATACCATGGCCTCTTATACCCTGGTCTCTTATACCATGGTCACTTATACCCTGGTCTCTTATACCCTGGTCACTTATACCCTGGTCACTTATACCCTGGTCACTTATACCCTGGTCTCTTATACCCTGGTCACTTATACCCTGGTCACTTATACCATGGTCTCTTATACCCTGGTCTCTTATACCCTGGTCTCTTATACCATGGTCACTTATACCATGGTCTCTTATACCCTGGTCTCTTATACCATGGTCACTTATACCCTGGTCACTTATACCCTGGTCTCTTATACCCTGGTCTCTTATACCCTGGTCACTTATACCCTGGTCACTTATACCCTGGTCTCTTATACCCTGGTCACTTATACCCTGGTCTCTTATACCATGGTCTCTTCTACCCTGGTCTCTTATACCCTGGTCACTTATACCATGGTCTCTTATACCCTGGTCACTTATACCCTGGTCTCTTATACCATGGTCTCTTATACCATGGTCTCTTATACCCTGGTCACTTATACCCTGGTCACTTATACCCTGGTCACTTATACCCTGGTCTCTTATACCATGGTCTCTTATACCCTGGTCTACCCTGGTCACTTATACCATGGTCACTTATACCCTGGTCTCTTATACCATGGTCTCTTATACCCTGGTCACTTATACCATGGTCACTTATACCCTGGTCTCTTATACCCTGGTCACTTATACCATGGTCTCTTATACCCTGGTCACTTATACCCTGGTCACTTATACCATGGTCTCTTATACCCTGGTCACTTATACCCTGGTCACTTATACCCTGGTCACTTATACCATGGTCTCTTATACCATGGTCTCTTATACCCTGGTCACTTATACCCTGGTCACTTATACCCTGGTCTCTTATACCATGGTCTCTTATACCATGGTCTCTTATACCCTGGTCTCTTATACCCTGGTCTCTTATACCATGGTCTCTTATACCCTGGTCTCTTATACCCTGGTCTCTTATACCCTGGTCTCTTATACCCTGGTCTCTTATACCCTGGTCTCTTGCCAAATAACATATTTTTAAAACATTAGTTTGATATTTTAATTAGTTTTACAATCGAAATCTAAAGTTTATCCAAACAATAACTCCGTTTCCCCTGGTTACGCCTGACGGTTTGACTAATACCTGGAACAATCATTCCCATCCATCAGGTTCTTATGCAATGCAAACGTTGTTCTCTCCACCAGGAATTAGGAAGGACCTTAGATACGACTTGCCTCCATTAGCAACCGGAGATATTTATATAGTCCGCTCAGCTGATAGAACCCTTCAGTTTAGCTACGAGCCAGAAAGCTAACGTTATGCTAGCAAGATCCAAAGTCAATAACATTGTGTACAGTTGGCAATCAGTAAAAATAATCTGACAGTATGTTGAACAACAAGACAAGCTAGCTATCAGCCATGTCATTGTCCCCAAAACAATATAACGACTTTTACGAAGAATTTGATCCGCGTGTATTGTAACGTTTTTGTCGGCTGCAGCGCGAGCAGCCTGAAGCAGCGAGCTAGATATGAGATAACGTTATTCTCTGTGAAACTGAGTCAGTCCAGAGGGCCGTAGAACTCATAGACTAAAAATATATATATATATATATATATATATATATATATATATATATATATATATATATATATATATATATATAATGTCTATGGTATAACTGACTTCTTGCAGCCGGTGTGTTTTAGCGCCATCCTGTGGTGTTCAGAGGACGAGTTGGAAATAATAAATCCACATTTCCTTTTTGATTTAATGTAGCGCATTCATTTAGAACAGTAAACAGACAGTTTCACCGAACTCCTTTAGTAGGTGTCCTATATCACTTTTTAATGGACACCCTGCAGCCAATCAGAATCAAGTATTCACCCAGACCATGGTATACATATAATAATCAGTGAATTGAGCCACAGACTTTATAATATTTATATTTTAACTTTTAACACTTTGTTTTGTTTTTTAGAGTTTCTTCTTCTGTGAGCCGGAGGATGCTGAGCACAGGTCAGTCTGCTCCTCCTATCCTCCTCTTCTTCTTCTTCTTCTTCTTCTTCTTCTTCTTCTTCTTCTTCTTCTTCTTCTTCTCCTCTCCTCCTCCTCCTCCTTCTCCTCCTCCTCTCTCTCAGACTGACAGACAGCCTGTAGACAGACAGACAGACAGCCTACATTCAGGCAGACAGCCTGCAGACAGACAGACAGCCTGCAGACAGACAGACAGCCTGCAGACAGACGGACAGACAGACAGCCTGCAGACAGACAGACAGCCTGCATTCAGACAAACAGACAGACAGACAGACAGACAGCCTGCGTTCAGACACAGCCTGCAGACAGACAGACAGCCTGCGTTCAGACAGACAGCCTGCAGACAGACAGACAGCCTGCAGACAGACAGACAGCCTGCGTTCAGGCAGACAGCCTGCAGACAGACAGACAGACAGCCTACAGACAGACAGCCTGCAGACAGATAGCCTGCAGACAGACAGACAGCCTGCAGACAGACAGCCTGCGTTCAGACAGACAGACAGCCAGACAGACAGCCTGCAGACAGACAGACAGCCTGCAGACAGACAGCCTGCGTTCAGACAGCCAGACAGCCAGACAGACAGCCTGCAGACAAACAGACAAACAGACAGACAGACAGCCTGCGTTCAGACAGACAGCCTGCAGACAGACAGACAGCCTGATCTGACAGCAGTGATGAAATCTTTTGGACCAATCGGATCTCTCTCTGCAGGTCGTAGCTTCCTGCCCCGCCCCCGGCCCCTCCCCCTCCTGTTGCTGACCGGTGGTGGTTACCTTGGTTACGAACACTACAGGAGGCGGGGCCCATGGGAGGATGGAGCCCCCCCCCCTCCGGCCACGCCCACACAGGTAGGAAACTCTCTTCTTCTTCTCCTCCTTATTCTACGCCCACACAGGTAGGAAACTCTCTTCTTCTTCTCCTTATTCCTCTTCTCTTCTTCTCTTCTTCCTCCTCTCAGTGCGGTTGGTTAGATTAATCACAGCTGAAGGAATTGGTAACGTAGAGTAGAAGGCCAGTTCTGAGTCAAGGAGAAACCCTGAGCATCAGGGAGCCAATCAGCACGCAGCATGCTTCTACCAAGATGTGATCATGTCTGTGATTGGCTGTTAACACAGAGACACTCACGTAGTCACAGCTGCCACATAAACACACATTCAATGCTGTCATTTATTTTAGTTTTATTAAAAGGTACCGGTACCAGAGTCTCAGAACCGGTACCAGAGTCTCAGAACCGGTACCGAGACTCTGGTACCGTATATATATATATATATTATATATATTTTATGTGTTATATATATATATATATATATATATAG
>NC_053128.1:34872141-34874641 GCF_010015445.1 Perca fluviatilis | reverse complement strand
TGGGTATTTTGGTGACTTAATGAACCGACCCAGGCTGAGTCTGATGTATCTGATGTAGGGTATCTGTAGGGTATCTGTAGGGTATCTGTAGGGTATCTGATGTAGGGTATCTGTAGGGTATCTGTAGGGTATCTGATGTAGGGTATCTGATGTAGGGTATCTGTAGGGTATCTGATGTAGGGTATCTGTAGGGTATCTGTAGGGTATCTGATGTAGGGTATCTGTAGGGTATCTGATGTAGGGTATCTGTAGGGTATCTGATGTAGGGTATCTGTAGGGTATCTGATGTAGGGTATCTGTAGGGTATCTGATGTAGGGTATCTGTAGGGTATCTGATGTAGGGTATCTGTAGGGTATCTGTAGGGTATCTGATGTAGGGTATCTGATGTAGGGTATCTGTAGGGTATCTGTAGGGTATCTGTAGGGTATCTGATGTAGGGTATCTGATGTAGGGTATCTGTAGGGTATCTGTAGGGTATCTGATGTAGGGTATCTGATGTAGGGTATCTGTAGGGTATCTGTAGGGTATCTGCCCGGTCCAGCTCTGGGGTGTTCTCCCGTTGCACAGCGCTCTGAAGGAAAGGAGTGACAGAGGGAAAATATTTCAGTCGGAACCGAAATTCGCGTTCTAATCCGGTCTGAATACTACCGTTTGCGTAGGAACCGGTACCGTAGTGGAACCAGGTTTCGGTACCCAACTCTACTTCCATGTGGGGGATTCTGAAACGTCCTTAAATTCGGGAATTGTCGTTTGTTTATTCGAAGTCAAAGACAGTCCAAAGTAGTGCTACTTTACACATGCTGGCGTGGGACACCTGGTGTGGGACACCTGGCGTGGGACCCGGGCGTGGGACCCTGGCGTGGGACACCTGGCGTGGGACACCTGGCGTGGGACCCTGTTGTGGGACACCTGGTGTGGGACCCTGGCGTGGGACCCTGGCGTGGGACCCTGGCGTGGGACACCTGGCGTGGGACCCTGGCGGGACCCTGGCGTGGGACCCTGGTGTGGGACCCTGGCGGGACCCTGGCGTGGGACCCTGGCGTGGGACCCTGGCGTGGGATACCTAGCGTGGGACCCTGGTGTGGGACCCTGGCGTGGGACCCTGGCGTGGGACCCTGGCGTGGGACACCTGGCGTGGGACCCTGTTGTGGGACCCTGTTGTGGGACACCTGGTGTGGGACACCTGGCGTGGGACCCTGGCGGGACCCTGGTGTGGGACACCTGGCGTGGGACCCTGGCGTGGGACCCTGGCGTGGGACCCTGGCGTGGGATACCTAGCGTGGGACCCTGGTGTGGGACCCTGGCGTGGGACCCTGGCGTGGGACACCTGGCGTGGGACCCTGGCGTGGGACCCTGTTGTGGGACCCTGGTGTGGGACACCTGGCGTGGGACCCTGGCGTGGGACACCTGGCGTGGGACACCTGGCGTGGGACCCTGGCGTGGGACCCTGGTGTGGGACCCTGGCGTGGGACACCTGGCGTGGGACCCTGGCGTGGGACCCTGGGGTGGGACCCTGGTGTGGGACCCGCGTGGGACCCTGGCGTGGGACCCTGGCGTGGGACACCTGGTGTGGGACCCTGGCGTGGGACCCTGGCGTGGGACACCTGGCGTGGGACACCTGGCGTGGGACCCTGGCGTGGGACCCTGGCGTGGGACCCTGGTGTGGGACACCTGGTGTGGGACACCTGGCGTGGGACACCTGGCGTGGGACCCTGGTGTGGGACCCTGGCGTGGGACCCTGGCGTAGGACACCTGGTGTGGGACACCTGGCGTGGGACCCTGGTGTGGGACCCTGGCGTGGGACCCTGGCGTGGGACCCTGGTGTGGGACCCTGGCGTGGGACCCCTAGTGGGACACCTGGTGTGGGACACCTGGCGTGGGACCCTGGCGTAGGACCCTGGTGGGACCCTGGTGTGGGACACGTCTGTGTTATCTGATCTAACTCCCCCGTTCCCTCTCATGTTGGGGGGTAAAGGTGACGGAGAGATTGAGCCGAGGTCTCCATGGTGATAAGGGTTAGGGTTAGGGTCTCCATGGTGATAAGAGGAGATAAGACCGCTGGTATCGATCCTAAACCAGGACATTCCCTCCTTACAGCAGAGAACAGGAGTCCTAATGGGCCAGACCAGATCCACATGGATCCTAATGGGCCATATGTCACACACATGGTCCACATGGATCCTACTGGGCCATATGTCACACACACATGGTCCACATGGATCCTACTGGGCCATATGTCACACACACACATGGTCCACATGGATCCTACTGGGCCATATGTCACACACACATGGTCCACATGGATCCTACTGGGCCATATGTCACACACACATGGTCCACATGGATCCTACTGGGCCATATATCACACACACATGGTCCACATGGATCCTAATGGGCCATATGTCACACACACATGGTCCACATGGATCCTAATGGGCCATATGTCACACACATGGTCCACATGGATCCTAATGGGCCATATATCACACACACACATGG
>NC_053128.1:34849641-34867141 GCF_010015445.1 Perca fluviatilis | reverse complement strand
GTGTGTGTCTGTGTGTGTGTTTGCGTGTGTGTCTGTATGTGTGCATGTGTGTCTGTTTGTGTGCGTGTGTGTGTGTGTGTCTGTATGTGTGTGTGTCTGTATGTGTGTGTTTGTGTCTGTATGTGTGTGTTTGTGTGTCTGTGTGTGTGTGTGTGTGTGTGTGTGTCTGTCTCTGTGTGTGTGTGTGTGTGTGTGTGTGTGTGTGTGTGTGTCTGTCTCTATGATTGTGTGTGTTGTTCCCAGAGTTGTTGTTGCCAGAGTTGTGTTGCGACAGCGCGGGGGCGTGACCGTGGGGTAACATCCGAAGGGTAGCTCGCTGCGTTTGCGTGTCACGGTTTAGTTCATGCAGAGGAATGGCGCTGAGATCTGTTTCACGGCTGGTAAGTCCACTTTTACAAACTGCTCACAGATAAAAAAAAAAAGAAGCTAAGCTAAGAACTGAGGAGTTACTGAGGCAGAGATGAAGTTACTAACTGAATGATTTAAAGATATTTAACGTCAGAATTCTCCGTGTTAAAACACGAGTGTCGACACGTGACGGAGAGAAAGGAAAGATTGAAACATGTTTAACGTAGTTCTGTTTGTATTTGGCTGTCAGGTGGATTAAAGCTAGCGTTACATATCGTTTGGGTTTCTTCAGTGACCCGTACTAAAACCATACTTTAAAAACTGGGCCTCAACCGAGAATTTAAAAGAAGGGTGGCGACATTAACGAACGGCTTGTTTATTGATAAGGCCATACGCTCACATTTAAATATTTAAAATGTACCAACAGAAACGTCTGTTAAACAACAAACGGAAGAACCACTAGATGGCAGAAGGGAACAATACATTGTCCAAAAAACCTTGGAAAAGGCAACAAAAACCTCACAAAAATTGTCTAATTTTTTTAAGGCGACAAATACTCCAGACTGTTGGACCATAGACCTTTATAATAAACATTACCATTGACCTTTATAATAACATTACCATAGACCTTTATAATAACATTACCATATACCTTTATAATAACATTACTATAGACCTTTATAATAACCTTATTATAGCCATTTATAACATTACCATAGACCTTTATAACAACATTTCCATAGATCTTTATAATAACATTACCATAGACCTTTATAATAACATTACCATAGACCTTTATAATAACATTACTATAGACCTTTATAATAACATTACTATAATAACATTACCATAGACCTTTATAATAACATTACTATAATAACATTACTATAGACCTTTATAATAACCTTATTATAGCCATTTATAACATTACCATAGACCTTTATAACAACATTTCCATAGATCTTTATAATAACATTACCATAGACCTTTATAATAACATTACCATAGACCTTTATAATAACATTACTATAGACCTTTATAATAACATTACCATAGACCTTTATAATAACATTACTATAATAACATTACTATAGACCTTTATAATAACATTACTATAATAACATTACCATAGACCTTTATAATAACATTACCATGGACCTTTATAATAACATTACCATAGACCTTTATAATAACATTACTATAGACCTTTATAATAAAATTACCATAGACCTTTATAATAACATTACCATAGACCGTTATAATAACACTATAGACCTTTATAATAACATTACCATAGACTGTTATAATAACATTACCATAGACCTTTATAATAACATTACTATAGACCTTTATAATAACATTACTATAGACCTTTATAATAACATTACCATAGACCTTTATAATAACATTACTATAGACTTTTATAATAACATTACCATAGACCTTTACAATAACATTACTATAGACCTTTATAATAACATTACCATAGACCTTTATAATAACATTACCATAGACCTTTATAATAACATTACTATAGCCATTTATAATAACATTACCATAGACCTTTATAATAACATTACTATAGACCTTTATAATAACATTACCATAGACCTTTATAATAACATTACCATAGACCTTTATAATAACATTACTATAGACCTTTATAATAACATTACCATAGACCTTTATAATAACATTACCATAGACCTTTATAATAACATTACTATAGACCTTTATAATAACATTACTATAGCCATTTATAATAACATTTCCATAGACCTTTATAATAACATTACCATAGACCTTTATAATAACATTACTATAGACCTTTATAATAACATTACCATAGACCTTTATAATAACATTACCATAGACCTTTATAATAACATTACTATAGACCTTTATAATAACATTACTATAGACCTTTATAATAACATTACTATAGACCTTTATAATAACATTACCATCGACCTTTATAATAACATTACTATAGACCTTTATAATAACATTACTATAGACCTTTATAATAACATTACCATCGATCTTTATAATAACATTACTATAGACCTTTATAATAACATTACCATAGACCTTTATAATAACATTACTATAGACCTTTATAATAACATTACCATAGACCTTTATAATAACATTACTATAGACCTTTATAATAACATTACCATAGACCTTTATAATAACATTTCTATAGACCTTTATAATAACTTTATTAAGTAGGTCCTGCCGAGGCAGAGATGAAGTCACTAACTGAAAGATTTAAAGAGATTTAACAGCAGCTGTCGGATAAAAGAAAGACATGTTTAACTTTGTTCTGTTTGTTATTGGCTGTCGGGTGGATTTCCAAACGTCAGCCATCTGGAGCTCTGTTGTCAGACCTTCACTGCTGCACCTGAATGCACCACCAGGAAGGACTCGCATCGCCGCCGTTTTAACACATTTAAAATTCTGAAATTATCTTTTAAAAAGGATTTTATAAATAGCCAATCAGGTCACACACACCGGAGGGCTTTTTATGTCCCATTTTTATTTCCTGAGGAAATGATTTCTTCTCTCATTTCATCAGTTTTTATTTTCCATCTCTCTGTTTCCTCTCTGATTAAATAAGTAAATTATGATCTCAGGCTGCAGGTGCCTCGTTTGGCTCTCCGGCGCCGTCTGAGCGTGCTCAGAGGCGGCGTGTCTCGGCCCACGCCATGGCGCCGTCGGCCACTCGCCTTCCTCTGCTACGTCTTGTCCCTCAGTGCTCTGCGGCCGTGGGCCAAACGGGTAAGAGCCATCTGATTGGATGAAGGGAAACAGGGCGGGACAGAAACTTGTTTTGTTTTACCTCCCTTTTCCTTCTCCTCTCGTCTCCTTCTTTTCTCGTTTCCTGTTTTACATCCTTACACTCAGTGATCACAGAATACATGTCTCAGTGTGATGTTAACGTGTCTCTCTCTGGTATTGATGACGGTAAATTGTCTCCATCTCTGCAGATTTCCTGCCTGTTCTGTCACTCTCAGCTGTTTTAAATAATAAACCCTCAGAACTCTACCTGCTCAGGTTCAGGGACCAATCATTAGAATCCTGTTCCCCAGCTGCACTCGCGCTTGCAGCTGGGAGAACTCATCCTGCCGCTGGGATGGTGGTATTAAAGGGTCATTTCTGGGTTTGTTTCCAACCTGGACTCTATGTTCCCATGCATTGGTCTTTAAGTGTCTGATGTGAACAACAATCTCTGGAACTGGTCCAGTATTAAACCAGAACCAAGCTGTAATGTAACCCTACAGGACTAATGTTCAGCAGCAGTTAGAGTCCACTAAAAGTTCTGTTGTTGCTGCTGACAGACTCACATTATTATTCTAAGTGTCTGACAACATTATGGGATGGATCCCTACAGAGAGAGACCTTTTAGTTAAAGAGTAAGATCCTTTTAGTTTAACATGAAACAGCCCCAAAATCACATTACTGTTAGCATCTCTGCTAGCATTTCTGTTAACAGGTTAGCATCTCTGCAAGCATTACTGTTAGCATCTCTGCTAGCATTTCTGTTAGCATCTCTGCTAGCATTTCTGTTAGCATGTAGCATCTCTGCTAGAGATTGTTGTTCCCATCAGTCACTTAGGCACAGAAACATGGGAACATGGAGTCCAGGTTGAAACAAACAGAAGTTCCCCTCTAAAGGCAGAGCTGAAGGATGGTGGCGTAGGTTCCTGAGGAGTCCTGGAGGACGGAGAGAGATGTGGCACTGGGGAGGATGACGCAGCTAAGCTAGTGTTGTTTATGGTTTCATGGCGTTGTGCTAAGCTAAACGCTAAAGAGGAAAAGTTGCTGAATTTCAACCCTTCTGAAGCGAGTCATCCAGCGGAGATTTATCGGCGGTGGATTTACAGGTGTTCATTAGTCGCTCTTACCTGAGGGTCTGGCTCATTCTGTGACAGCCTTTATACCTTAGATACTCTAACACATATCAGATATTTACAATAATATGTACACCTTACAGCAACCAAATGAAGGTAAAATATACTGATAAAAATAGCTAAAGCTTTATTATCTATTTTATGCAGTGCCGTAGGACCCAAGTATGCACTCAAGACGTTTTTATCTCTGACTTGTCCCGGATTTGTCCCGGATTTGTCTCGTACTTGTCTCGGACTTATCTCTGACTTGTCTCTGACTTGTCCCGGACTTGTCTCGGACTTGTCCCGGACTTGTCTCTGACTTATCTCTGACTTGTCCCGGACTTGTCTCAGACTTGTCTCTGATGTATCTCGGACATGTCTAAGACTTGTCCTGGACTTGTCTCGGACTTGTCCCGGACATGTCTCTGATTTATCTCAGACTTGTCTCTGACCTTTCAAGTCTAAACAAAAACCAGAACCATTCTGTGCTGCCCTTTGCCTCTCTGCTGGGCCCTACCTCGCGGTTTTGACGCGGATCATGTGTATACGGCTTTAGAGTTAATAATCTGGCCTTGTCCAATCCTGCAGAGTTAGTCCTCTGCACAAAAATTATCATCTTAAAAGATACATCATACACAGAAATGATCAACAGGTAAGTGAGTGAAGCCTTCAAGGGGATTCTTTATTTGTGTCTTGGTCTTGGACTAATCCTGGTCTTGGACTTATCCTGGTCTTAGTCCTGGTCTTGTACTTGATCTGGTCTTGGACTAGTTCTGGTCTTGTAATTGTCCTGGTCTTGGACTAGTCCTGGTCTTGTACTTGTCCTGGTCTTGGACTAGTCCTGGTCTTGTACTTGTACTTGTCCTGGTCTTTTACTTGTCCTGGTCTCGTACTTGTCCTGGTCTTGGACTAGTCCTGGTCTCGTACTTGTCCTTGTCGAGTAGAGATCGGCTGGTTTAGTATTTTTTTAATTAATTTAATAACCTGCATCATCATCATCATCCTGAGAAATGAACCGCTACAACAGGAATAACATTTAATATCATTAATAAACTTTATTTCTAAAGTACTTTAGTATAACAAGGTAACCAGCAGATTAAAACCCCTGAGAGGAGTAACTTCACCTCTTTTTACCTTTCCTCTTCTATTTTCTTTCCCTCTTTTGATTCATTTTCTCTTGTTTTCTTCTCTATTCTCCTCGTTCCTCCATCTTTCTCTCCTCTCTCCACATCCTTCCCTTTCCCCACCACATGACTAAATACCGATAATATTCTCCTTCTATGAAGCAGATAATGATGTTTACCATGTAGTTTCCTGTGTGGTGCTGTAGGTGGCGCTGTACCGCTCATTCCCAACGCGCCTCCTCTCTCGGACCTGGGGCCGTCTGAACGGCGTGGAGCTGCCCACCTGGCTCCGAAAGCCCGTCTTCTCCCTTTACATCTGGACCTTCGGGGTCAACATGCAGGTCAGCAAAATGTCCCAGTTAGAGAGGAAAGCCTAAGGGTGGGGGGGAGACACACAATCTAATAACGTGATCTATTTAAATTAGCTGTTTTCCAAACACTGATATTTAACCAGATCCCCCTAAACCAAAGAGTAGAAGACTGTTAAAGAGCCCTTCAGGATTTAAAGTATGAAGAGTATGTACATGATCGCGGGGGGGGGGGGGTTGCAGTGTTTTGGGAGGAAACTATTGTAACATTGACTTCTCTCTGTATCGTCCAATAGGAGGCAGCGGTGGAGGATCTACATCACTACAGGAATCTGGGTGAATTCTTTCGCCGGCGTCTGAAGCCTGCGGTGCGCCCGCTATGCGCCTCCTCCTGTCTGGTAAACTCCTCCTGTCTGGTTAACTCCTCCTGTCTGGTAAACTGCTCTCTGTCTGGTTAACTCCTCTCTGTCTGGGTGCTGGTTAATGTCAGGGTTAGGGTCATATCCTCAGCATATAGCATTCAGTTCCATATCCTCAACGTATAGCGTTAACATATGTATATATTTACAGTTTCATATTATCAGCGTATAGTGTTAACATATATTTATATATTAACAGTTTCATATCATCAGCATATAGTGTTAACATATATTTATATATTAACAGTTTCATATCATCAGCATATAGTGTTAACATATATATCTATTTAGAGTTTCATATCATCAGCATATAGCGTTAACATATATTTATATATTAACAGTTTCATATCATCAGCATATAGTGTTAACATATATTTATATATTAACAGTTTCATATCATCAGCATATAGTGTTAACATATATTTATATATTAACAGTTTCATATCATCAGCATATAGTGTTAACATATATATCTATTTAGAGTTTCATATCATCAGCATATAGCGTTAACATATATTTATATATTATCAGTTTCATAACCGTTTATAAAGAAGATAACTTTGTCTGTGTGTGTGTTTTTTATGTTTGTGTGTCTGTGTGTGTGTTTGTGTGTGTCTGTCTGTGTGTGTGTTTTGTTAGTTAATAAAGAAGGTAACTTTGTGTGTGTGTCTGTTTGTCTGTGTGTCTGTCTGTCTGTGTGTGTTTGTCTGTGTGTGTGTTTTGTTAGTTAATAAAGAAGGTAACTTTGTGTGTGTGTGTGTTTGTGTGTGTGTGTTTTGTTAGTTAATAAAGAAGGTAACTTTGTGTGTGTCTGTGTGTGTGTTTGTGTGTCTGTGTGTGTTTTGTTAGTTAATAAAGAAGGTAACTTTGTGTGTGTGTGTGTGTGTGTGTGTGTGTGCGTTTTGTTAGTTAATAAAGAAGGTAACTTTGTGTCTGTGTGTGTTTGTGTGTCAGATCTCTCCGGCCGACGGGAAGATCCTCCACTTTGGGCGTGTGAAGAACTCTGAGGTGGAGCAGGTGAAGGGGGTCACCTACAGTCTGGAGCACTTCCTGGGTCCACAGAAGGGGCGGGGCAACGGTAAGGCCACGTCCACTCCACCCAAATCCGGTGATGTCATAACACCATCATTAAGCGTGCGTGTCTGTTTGTGTTTGTGTGTGTGTGTGTTTGTGTGGGTATGTGTGTGTGTGTGTTTGTGTGGGTATGTGTGTGTGTGTGTTTGTGTGGGTATGTGTGTGTGTGTGTGCCTTTCTCTCTCCGTGCCTCAAATGCCTGTCTCCATCCCTCCATGTCTGTATCTCTAACCTGTCTCTCTCTCTAACCTGTCTGTCTCTCAGACCTGTCTTTTTTCATTCCAGGACCGTCTCCTGTCCTCTCCAGATAATGATCTGTTCCATGTCTGTCTCTCTATCCTGTCTCTCTATCCTATCTCTCTCTCTACCTGTCTGTCTCTCTAACCTGTCTCCCTCTCTAACCTGTCTGTCTCTCTGTCTGTCTCTCAGACCTGTCTACCTTCCGGGACCATCTGCTGTCCTCTCCAGATAATGACCTGTTCCATGTCGTTGTGTATCTGGCTCCAGGAGATTATCACTGCTTCCACTCGTCTGTCTCTATTTCTAACCTGTCTCTCTCTAACCTGTCTGTCTCTCTCTCTCTAACCTGTCTCCCTCTCTAACCTGTCTGTCTCTCTGTCTGTCTCTCAGACCTGTCTTCCTTCCGGGACCGTCTCCTGTCCTCTCCAGATAATGATCTATTCCATGTCTGTCTCTCTATCCTGTCTCTCTATCTATACCTTCTCCTAACCTGTTCTCTCTCTGTCTTTACCTGTCTCCCTCTCTATCCTGTCTCTAACCTTCTACCTCTTCCTTCTCCTCTCTAACCTGTCTCTTTTCTCTCAGTTCTGCTACCTTCCGGGACCGTCTCCCTGTCGCAGAGAATATGACCTCGGTTCCACGTGGTTGTGTCGTCAGGAGATTATCACTGCTTCCTCTCACCTAACCTGTCTGTATCTTTCTCTAACCTGTCTCTCTCTCCAACCTGTCTCTCTCTCTGACCTGTCTGTCTCTCAGACCCGTCTGTCTCTCAGACCTGTCTACCTTCCGGAACCGTCTCCTGTCCTCTCCAGATAATGACCTGTTCCACGTCGTTGTGTATCTGGCTCCAGGAGATTATCACTGCTTCCACTCAACCTGTCTCTCTCTCTCTAACCTGTCTGTCTCTCTCTAACTTGTCTCTCTCTCCAACCTGTCTCTCTCTCAGACCCGTCTACCTTCCGGGACTGTCTCCTGTCCTCTCCAGATAATGACCTGTTCCACGTCGTTGTGTATCTGGCTCCAGGAGATTATCACTGCTTCCACTCGCCCACAGACTGGAGGGTGGAGCTCCGACGCCACTTCCCAGGTCAGACTCACTTCCTGCTGGCTGTGAGCTCACTTCCTGCTGGCTGTGATCACACTTCCTGTTGTCTCTGTTATCTGTAGCTTTTGTGGGTTTTTTCGACATATTTTACCACGTTTTTTCACTTTTTAAACAAAAGAATTCCACGTTTTTGTTGTTTTATGTCAGATTTTTTATATACTTTATAAAATGTTTTTCTGGCTTTATTTGCTGCCTATTTTAAACTGTGTGTGTATGTGTGTGTGTGTATGTGTGTGTGTGTGTGTGTGTGTGTGTGTGTGTGTGTGATTGTGTGTGTGTGTGTGTGTGTGTGTGTCCAGGCTCCCTGATGTCGGTGAATCCCGGTGTAGCTCGCCTGGTTAAAGAGCTCTTCTGTCTCAACGAGCGCGTGGCTCTCACCGGCCAATGGCAGCACGGCTTCTTCTCGCTGACGGCAGTCGGCGCCACCAACGTGGGATCCATCAGAATCTACTTCGACCAGGTCATAAAGATCATTTATCTTTTCACTTTCACGTGTGTGGAAAGCTTTAAGAAGTGGTCGGTGACAAAATCGCGGTAGGACAGGGCCATAACGTTATCACGTTAGCAATAATAACTCGGTAGTAACCGAGGCTAAGGGTTAGGTTTAGGAAAAGATGTTTATATGTAATTTTGACTCAAATTTGTATTCATAAATGACATGTTGATGTTTGAAAGTCTCGAGGTTTTGATATAAATGTAATTTAAATGTCACCTGTCATCCAGAAGGAAATATTCTGGAGCCTATTTCACCGTCAATACTGCCGACGTTGTCTTTGCTGTAATCAGATCAGAATATATTTATATTTATGTTTATGGAAAACATCCATGTGTCCAGACAAGGCTAGCAGCAGCAGCATCGCCGCGTCAGACACCTTTCTGGTGGGAAAAGACGTAGAAAACGCCATTCAGCTGCCACGCAGGCAGTGTGTAACCGGTCTAAGTTAGGTATTAATAATATTTGGTGATCTACAGCAGGGGTTTTCAATAGGTGAGGCGCGCCTCCCCTGGGGGGCGCCAAAGAGCCACAGGGGAGGCGCAACACGCCAAGAAGAAATAACTCTGTATGCAGCTCTATTGATATCGGTAATTGTGCATGCGTGTATCAGCTTTAAAATGCATTGTTTCCTTGTCCCAAGACAACAGCAATCAGCATGAAGGGAGGAGACAGGACCCAGCAAAAACCATAGGAAATATGATCCTGAGTTAAAGTTAGTAAACCTGGGGGGGGTCCCAGGCTGCACCTGTGCTGCAGTGGGACAGAGACTGGAAGGATGGGTTAGGGTTCACCTGGGGGGGTCCTAGGCTGCACCTTTGCTGCAGTATATATAACCGGACGTCTCTTAGTGTCCTCTCTCACTGTAAACAGCTCCGGTGTAGAGCAGCGTTCAGCCTCTTCCCTAAACCTGGTCTCATTTAGAGACCAGAGACCAGACAGGGCTCTGAGTCTGTCAGGAGGTCTGAGATCTACCAGATCACGTAATGCACAGCAGACTACGGTGCAGGTGGATTATTTTCTGAAATATAGTGACTTTATTCTTGTAGGTTAATAGCCTATTATAACTTTATTTTTCACAAAATATTGACTCCTCCAAATCTCAGAGAACACAGATGGGATGAGTTATATTTTGAATGTGCACAAAGTTTTGGACATGAGCAGAAATCTTGCTCAAACATCTGAAATATTAAAGTCCAGAGGTTTATTAATAAATTAAAATGAATAATGTATCACTGAGGTTACTTCCCCAACAAAAGACGCAAAAGAGAAGGTAAGAGTAAATGATGCCTATAGGCTACATGTGTGCTGACTCAGATATAATTAGAAAGCTGATCTAAAGGAGAATAAATAGATGAAAGTAATACAGAATTCCTGACAGCCTTACTGCAATATATTACATTATGTTTTTATAGCTGGATTGTAATGTTTAACTTTACATAAAGATATTTCAGGTATATTTATTCAGAAAAAGGTCGAAATAGGTGCAAAACAATTCACCAGAATGCAGGAAATGAAATGTTTAATGCTCAAAATGTTCAGGGGTTGGTGTGTGTGTGTGTGTCTGTGTGTGTGTGTGTGTGTGTGTGTGTGTGTGTGTGTATGTGTGTGTGTGTGTGTGTGTGTGTGTGTGTGTGTGTCTGTGTGTGTGTGTGTGTGTCTCTGTGTGTGTGTCTGTTTGTGTCTCTCTGTGTGTGTGTGTGTGTGTGTGTGTGTGTGTGTGTAATATAAATCATATTTCAGAGCCATTAATCTCTCTCTATATCTGTGTTGTGCAGGAGCTTCAGACCAACACTCCTCGCTACAGGAAAGGCTCCTTCCACGACTACAGCTACATTGCCGTGGACGACCAGGTGTTGCAGGCGGCAGGTGTAGGGGGCGTGGCCTCGGCAGAGGGAGGGGGTGTGGCCTCAGGCGTGGGCTTACAGAAGGGGGAGGCTGTGGGAGAGTTTAACCTGGGCTCCACCATCGTCCTGCTGTTTGAGGCTCCCAAAGACTTCAGCTTCAAGCTGCAGCCAGGACAGCCAATCAGAGTGGGCGAGGGGCTCGGAAGCGTGTGATTGGCCGGGCGAGGCAGCCTCTGATTGGCCGACAAAGACAGATTTTTAAAGTTGGTGGCATTGTGGGTAACTTTCTCTGTAACAAAGCCGCTGTGGAGGCCAGGAAGTGGACTCAAACTCCCAGAATGCCTTGTGCCTCATGAAGGGGAAATGCCAAACCTTTCTTTCTTCTTTTGTGTCGCTCGTCCAGAAACTGAACTAACAAAAAAACATGATCCTTTATAGGAGACCTGTCCCTGTACACACACACACACACACACACACACACACACACACACACACACACACACACAAACACACACACACACACACACACACCACACACACACACACACACACACACACACACACACACACACAGAGACACACACACACACACACACACACACACACACACAGAGACACACACACACACACACACAGAGACACACACACACACACACACACACACACACACGTTAACGTGGCCATATCTTCTTATAACGAGGTAAACTAAAGGTCCTGCTGTGTATGATGCCACAGCGAGCCGTGTTTCTATATCTGCTACATGTAGCAACATGCTAACGCCTGGCTGCAGATGGTCATTTCATGTCCAAGAGACAGCGCTCCAACAGGCGGTGAGCTGTAACCATGGTAACCCAGTGAGCTGTAACCATGGTAACCCCTGTTTAATGGCAGACTGACAGGTCTCCTTAACAACCAGCAGCTCCCCGTCCACCCAAACACTCTGAATGGTTGAAGCTTTATTGTTTTGTTTTGTTGTTCAAAGGTCCAATCAGAGCTGCAGAAATCTGAAGCAGCTGATTGGCTGAAGCCCAACAGGCTGCCTGTGATTGGTTAGAAATATCAAATCATTCTAAGTGAAATGTTCATTTGTTTCTCTACTTTTGTAAAATGTGTAATTATGAATAAATATTATTTCTCAGCAGCGTTGTGTTGTGATAATCCTTCTGATATGATCTGTAATACCAAGATATAACACAATATAATGTTATATATTTTTTATATATATATATGTACAGTACAGGCCAAAAGTTTGGACACACCTTCTCATTCAATGCATTTCCTTTTATTTTCATGACTATTTACATTGTAGATTCTCACTGAAGGCATCAAAACTATGAATGAACACATATGGAATTATGTACTTAACAAAAAAGTGTGAAATAACTGAAAACATGTCTTATATTTTAGATTCTTCAAAGTAGCCACCCTTTGCTTTTTTATTAATAAGGGAAATAATTCCACTAATGAACCCTGACAAAGCACACCTGTGAAGGTAAAACCATTTCAGGTGACTACCTCATGAAGCTCATTGAGAGAACACCAAGGGTTTGCAGAGTTATCAAAAAAGCAAAGGGTGGCTACTTTGAAGAATCTAAAATATAAGACATGTTTTCAGTTATTTCACACTTTTTGTTAAGTACATAATTCCATATGTGTTCATTCATAGTTTTGATGCCTTCAGTGAGAATCTACAATGTAAATAGTCATGAAAATAAAAAGGAAACACATTTAATGAGAAGGTGTGTCCTTTAACCTGTTGTGAAGCGTGTGCTTGTATGCACGCAGTATGCATCACTATATATATATATATATATATATATATATATATATATATATATATATATATATGTATGTATATATATATATATATATATGTATGTATATATGTATGTATACATATATATATGTATATATATATATATATATATATATATATATATATATGTATGTATATATTATACCTATATTAGGGATTCACCAAACCCAGATTTTTTGGGTTCTGCTGAATACCGAACCCACTGGTTAAGATTCTGCCGAACCGAACCGAATCCTACTCCCATCACAACCCCTGCCTTGGACATGGCTTTCCACATGTTTGCAGCATTGTCCCTCTAGACCAGATGACCCGTGTTAACAGGTATGTCCCACGCTCTGATCATTTCTTGCAGTGTATCTGCGATGTTTAATGCTGTGTGCCTTCCATTGAATGCTTCACATTGAAGAATAGCATGTGTGCGCTTAAAATCATCATCAATCCAATGTGAGGTCATACTGATGTAGGACTGTGTAGTGTACTCACAAGTCCACATGTTGCATGTAAATGCCAAAGCCTGTGCTTCGGCAGCGTGTGCTTGTATGCCGGAAGTGACTCGTACATTTCAGGGATGATTTTGTCAGTAAAAAAGCGCCTGGAGGGGATTTTGTAACGTGGCTCAAGCAGATGGAGTAGCTCGTTGAATCCAGTGTCTTCCACTATGCTATAGGGCTGCTAGTCAGTGGCTTCATTTTCCCAATTGCTGCATGAATGGCTTTGGCCCGTGGGTTATCTGATGTCCTCTGTTGGTTCGGTGTAGGGCAGAGCTGGTAATGGTCGTCTGCTTAAAGCGTAACTCTCCCCAAAATGCATCCTAGGGTATTTTTGTGAATGAACGTGAGTCAAACTTTAGTTTAAAAGTATATTTAGGACCGAATCGCCACTTTTAAGATTCACCGTATTCTCGTTTTTGGGTCAAATGGCTTTTGAATGGGAGAGCTAGGGGCACTACTCTCAAAATAGATATTTTAGAAATACTAAGAAGGCTCGACACAACATGAAACTTTGCTTCAAGTATCACCAGGAGCTCTACACCTTAACGCAAGCATTGACAACATTGTTTGTGTACCCAGATTTACTAAAAAAGGTTTTGAACAACTCACCGCAGCTGTTGTTGTTTCCGGCTGCAGCCATTTGATCAGTCAAAAACAATCGATTTCCGAACGCAACGTAACCGGGAGGAGAGTAGAGAAGGAAAGCTCCTAAAGCTGAGTTCCATATAAATGCACGGATAAGTCGTTTTGTCGTTATTGAAAAACAATATTGACCTCGTAATTGTAAAAGGAGCCTCGTATGGAGTCTGTTCATTCGCATTCGGATATCGACTCGTTTTGACTGCCGAGGTGGTAGCGGCCGGAAACAACAACAGCTGCGGTGAGTTGTTCAAAACCTTTTTTAGTAAATACACAAACAATGTTGTCAATGCTTGCGTTAAGGTGTAGAGCCCCTGGTGATACTTGGAGCATAGTTTCATGTTGTGTCGAGCCTTCTTAGTATTTCTAAAACAGCTATTTTGAGACTAGCATGAGAGTGCCCATAGCTCTCCCATTCAAAAGGCCATTTTACCCAAAAACGAGAATACGGTGAATCTTTAAAGTGGCGATTCGGTCCTAAATATGCTTTTAAACTAAAGTTTGATCGCAATGCATCACCAAAAATACCCTAAGTTCGGCTAGTGAAAAGGTGCAACTTCTTTAACGTTTTTGGCTGTGATTGTCCTTCCTTTACCGTACCTGAAGTTGCTGCGTTCTGGCTGCTGTCTGGAGATTCCTTCGTGCACAACTCGTATTCTTCCAGATGTTTCAGACCAGATGTTGTAACAGCGGCCATGTTGTGTATAGTTTAGGGTCCTCGCCACCACCAGACCAATCAGCATTGATCAGATTGAACATGTAGCTGGACTTGAATGGCCTTCTTTTGACTGAAAGTACTGCCAAAAAACACTTTTTTTGCTCACCAGTTCCATTTATATACATGTATATATCTATATATCTATGTATATATCTATGTGAAGTAACGAGATAGTTCAGTCCAAGATGGCGGAGCTGCAGCTCTGTCATGGGTGTGTTTGTTTGCAATGGAACGTTCTATTGAGTTCCTCCTCTTGTTACTTCTATACTCTTTGGCAAGAGCAGAAACTCAACACAACGTTCGCCTCCTTTTCTCGCCTCTCGTTCCTTCTCTTTGGTAGTGTTCGGTTCGGTCGAAAAATAACGTTCGGCAGTACCTGAACTCCGTCAAAAAGCCCAAAGTTCTGCTGAATCCGAACCGAACTCTGGGTTTGGTGCATCCCTATAACGTATATATATATATATATTATTATAATGACCAGAGGATAGTCTTTAACCCATCGACTTTATGTTTGAATAAAAGAGATTTAAAAACCTATGACATCATCATGATGTAAAGTCTCTGAGTCAGCGGGAGAAACTCTCAACAAATAAATCTAATATTCACTGCAATAATGTACACATGGTCTGTCTGTCTGTCTGTCTGACTGACTGTCTGCCCGTCTGTCTGTCTCTCTGTCTGTCTTTCTCTCTGCCTGTCTGTCTCTCTGTCTGTTTCTGTCACACTGTCTGTCTATCTCTGTCTGTCTCTGTCTGTCTCTCTCTCTATCTCTCTGTCTGTCTGTCTGTCTGTCTCTCTCTCTCTATCTCTCTGCCTGTCTGTCTCTCTGTCTGTCTGTCTCTCTCTCTGTCTGTCTATCTCTGTCTGTCTCTGTCTGTCTCTCTCTCTCTATCTCTCTGTCTGTCTGTCTGTCTGTCTCTCTCTCTGTCTTTCTCTCTGTCTGTCTCCCTGTCTGTCTGTCTCTCTCTGATTATTTGTTATTTCCCTAATTTTTCTAAATGAATTATGAACCTCAGTAACACGCTACAGTTTATTTACAGAATAATCTCCATTCAGCACTCTCATTGGTCGGTCCTAGCTCCGCCCCCTGCAGCAGACCCAGCAGCAGAGCCAATAGGATGCCGGGGGGCAGCAGTTAGCGTAGCGATGGAAGCGTGGCTGGGCCAGCCCTCCGTGTGACCAGGGGTCTTCGGGGCTGTCCTTCCCCAGCCAGAGCTTCCCGAGCTGGGCATCGCTGGCGGCCGGTGGCCCCTCCCTGGTGCCCTGCTTCACCGCTAGGAAGGACGCCAGGTCCAGGTCCAGACCAGCAGCGCCCCCCCTCGGCCGGGGGGTGTTCTGCCGACACTGAGGACACGGGATCCACACCTGGGGGCACAAAGACACTGAGGACATGGGATCCACACCTGGGGGGCACAAAGACTCATGGGAAATGTAGTTCAGTGACAGGACGGGAAGCTCATTTGAAATGGACTTCTTTATCGTTTTATTAAGCTTTTGACTGTGATCACACTATATATAAGTGATGCTATGCTAGCTCTGTGTACTGTGTTATTTTGGCTATGTTGACTGATGCTATGCTAGCTCTCTGTGTACTGTGTTATTGGCTAGATTAGCTGATGCTATGCTAGCTCTTTGTGTATTGTGTTATTGGCTAGGTTAGCTGATGCTATGCTAGCTGTTTGTATCTTTGAACACAACGTGACACGTTCAGATCTCAGCGGTTTTAAAGCAACGTAACAGTTGTGTAGTTTTTGTCTGGATGATGTAATCGTACTGATGGTGGTGATGTCATAGCTCTGATAGTGATGATGTCATGGCTCTGACTGTGATGATGTCATATGACAGTGATGATGTCATGGCTCACTTGCTCGTTGATGACCGTGTCGAGTCTCTTCAGACACGCCTGGCAGAAAGCGTGGCCGCAGTGCAGTCGCCGCGGCAACCGCGCCGCCAGATCGTAGCTCCCGAAACACACGATGCACACCAGGTCGTGCCTCCGCGGTGACATCGCCGTCTCCATGGCAACAGAGGGGGGCGGAGGGGGGAGGGGCTGGCAGGTCACTTCCTCTTCCTCTTCCTCTTCCTTTTTTCTGTCGTCTGACATTTTTTCCTGAGAGACGAGAGAAAGTTTTAATAGTTTTTATTATTCGTGGTATATGTATATATATATATATATATATATATATATAATATAATATGTGGGAGTCATTATCTAGTTGAGGGTACTTTCACGTCATATTTCATATAATATTTTAAAAGTAGCCGATATATCTTTCGTCTTTTTGCGTCAGTTCGCTGCAGAGAATCGGTGAAATATAGCTTTGTTGTTTTTGATATTTTTAGAACCTTCCGCTGATTACATCACTTAATAAGGTATGTCTTATTATTGTCATATTATATCTTATTGTTATTATATATTATAATTGTCATGTTATATCTTATTATTGTTATTATATATTATAATTGTCATGTTATATCTTATTATTGTCATGTTATATATTATTGTAATGTTATATCTTATTGTCATGTTATATCTTATTATTGTCATGTTATATCTTATTATTGTCATGTTATATCTTATTATTGTCATGTTATATCTTATTGTAATGTTATATCTTATTGTCATGTTATATCTTATTATTGTCATGTTATATATTATTGTAATGTTATATCTTATTGTCATGTTATATCTTATTATTGTCATGTTATATATTATTGTCATGTTATATCTTATTATTGTCATGTTATTATATATTATTATTGTCATGTTATATCTTATTGTCATGTTATATATTATTATTGTCATGTTATTATATATTATTATTGTAATGTTATATCTTATTGTCATGTTATATATCATTATTGTCATGTTATATATTATTATTGTCATGTTATATCTTATTGTCATGTTATATATTATTGTAATGTTATATCTTATTATTGTCATGTTATATATTATTATTGTCATGTTATATATTA
>NC_053128.1:34807141-34847141 GCF_010015445.1 Perca fluviatilis | reverse complement strand
TAGCAACGGAGTCACACACACAAAGAGAGAGAGAGAGAGAGAGAGAGAGAGAGAGAGAGAGAGAGAGAGATAACAACAGCAGAAATATATAAAATATAAATAAATATAATATATATATATATATATATATATATATATATATAATACATAATATATAATTTATATAATATATTATATATATAATATTATATATACATAATATATAATATTATATATAATATATATATTATATATTGTATGTTTGTCTGTAACAAATAGAAGTAATTTCCTCCCAGATATTAACAAGAGATTGTGGAAATTGAAGTAGATTTACAAGAGGCAATTTCTCACGTTGAGCACACGAGAGTGTGTCGTTTATTTTTTTAGGAAGAAGACAGGTCTAAGGTCATCACACATTAAGAACATTTAAAGGGGCCGCGGTCCCTGAACAGTCATAATTACATGAAGTGACTAAGGACAGTAAATTACATGTATATGTATTACGTTTATCACTGCATGTAGAACCATATTAAGAACAAGGTACTGCGTTAATAATCAACAGTGTGTAGAACCACACTTAACAAGGTGAATTATGTATTATTGTCTGTGTGTGTGTGTGTGTGAGTTTGTGTGTGTGTGACCTCCATTGCTGCAGAACAGCTTTACATTGTTAACTTCTTCAGGACTTTATGTCGACCAAACTGTGTACAGTTTGGTCGAATACCAATACAGTCAAATATATTCTACTTTTTCGATTAAATAAAAGCACATCAATAAACTAAACATGTCTGGCCCTTGATGTGATTCTTATTTTCCTGTGTGGCCCTCTGGGAAGTTGAGTTTGACCCCCCTGATTTAGAGCCTTGTAGGTCAGGAGAAGGATTTTAAATTAAATCCTGGATTTTACAGGAAGCCAATGGCTGTTCTTGAGGTTTGTTTTAGATGGGCGTTAAAGGATATATCCTGATCAAAAATAACTCCTAAATTTCTAACAGTAGTGCTGGAGGCCAGGACAATACCATCCAGAGTAGCTATATCTCTAGATAATGAGGTTCGGAGGTGGTTAGGGCCCATCATTAGATTGATCAGAGAAATAAGACTTAAACCAGCTTAGTGCGATTCCTTTAATGCCAACTAAGTGTTCCAGTCTCTGTAACAGGATGGTATGGTCAATAGTGTCAAATGCAGCACTAAGATCTAATAAAACAAGAATGGAGACAAGTCCTTTGTCTGCAGCAGTTAAAAGGTCGTTAGTAATTTTCACCAGTGCCGTCTCTGTGCTATGATTCTTTCTAAATCCTGATTGAAAATCATCAAATAAACTATTGCTATGTAGAAAATCACATAACTGATTAGCAACTACCTTCTCAAGGATCTTGGATAGAAAGGGAAGGTTGGATATAGGTCTATAGTTTGCTAAAACCTCAGGATCCAGGGTGGGTTTTTTCAGAAGAGGTTTTATCACAGCTATTTTAAATGACTGTAGTACCTTGTGTTGTACCTTGTGTTGTCCAGTAACCCAGGCTTTCACTCGTAACCTCAGGTCTTGTGTAGTACCCTTCCGGAATTCTGGTAGGCACCTTGTACTTGTGTAGCACCTTGTGTACTCTGTGTAGCACCTCTGTACTTGTGTAGTAACCTTTGTACATTTATGTAGCACCTTTGTGTACTTGTGTAGGCACCTTGTGTACTTGTGTAAGCACAGTAACAATCTAGTACACTGTGTTAATCTTCTTGTAATTTGTGTAGTAATCTTCTGTAATTTGTGTAGTACCTTATAATTTGTGTAGTAACCTTCTGTACCTGTGTAGTACCTTGTAATTGTGTGTAGTAATCTTGTAATTTGTGTAGTACCTTCTGTACTTGTGTAGTACCTTTTGTACTTGTGTAGTACTCTTGTGTGTTGTACACCTGTGTACTTTGGGTACCACCTCGGTAATTTTGTGTAGTACCTTGTACTTCCTGGTAGTAACTTTGTGTTGTACCTTGTGTACTTGTGTAGTACCTTTTGTACTTGTGTAGTACCTTGTGTTGTACCTTGTGTACTTGTGTAGTACCTTCTGTACTTGTGTAGTACCTTGTGTACTTGTGTAGTACCTTGTGTACTTGTGTTTCTGGTTGTGACAGAACTGAAAGGCCAGAGAAAGGTCAGGTGCTGATTTAAACCTTCAGTATACGAATATCAAAGAGGAACAAACAGGTCGTGGTTTAACAGCCCAGAAACCACAGCAACACGCTGCACGTAGTTTAGAGACTGGACGTGTCCTTTAGCAGGTTTTAGGTGAGACGCTGCTGCTGTCTGATTGGTTGCTCTGGTCATGTGATTTCAGAGAAATAACTCAGGTAGACAGATGCTGATCAGACAGACGGAGAGAGGAGGTGAGGAGGTGAAGACTGAGAGAGGAGGTGAGGAGGTGAAGACTGAGAGAGGAGGTGAGGAGGTGAAGACTGAGAGAGGAGGTGAGGAGGTGAAGACTGAGAGAGGACGTGAGGAGGTGAAGACTGAGAGAGGAGGTGAGGAGGTGAAGACTGAGAGAGGAGGTGAAGACGGAGAGAGGAGGTGAGGAGGTGAAGACTGAGAGAGGAGGTGTGGAGGTGAAGACTGAGAGAGGAGGTGTGGAGGTGAAGACTGAGAGAGGAGGTGTGGAGGTGAAGACTGAGAGAGGACGTGTGGAGGTGAAGACTGAGAGAGGAGGTGAGGAGGTGAAGACTGAGAGAGAGGAGGAGGTGAAGACTGAGAGAGGAGGTGAGGAGGTGAAGACTGAGAGAGGAGGTGAGGAGGTGAAGACTGAGAGAGGAGGTGAGGAGGTGAAGACTGAGAGAGGAGGTGAGGAGGTGAAGACTGAGAGAGGAGGTGAGGAGGTGAAGACTGAGAGAGGAGGAGGTGGAAGACTGAGAGAGGAGGAGAGGAGGTGAAGACGGAGAGAGGAGGTGAGGAGGTGAAGACGGAGAGAGGAGGTGAGGAGGACCGGAGAGAGGAGGTGAGGAAGACCGAGAGGAGGAGGAAGACCGAGGAGGTGAGGAGGAAGACCGGAGTGAGGAAGACCGAGAGAGGAGAAAACGGAGAGGAGGTGGAAGACCGGAGAGTGGAGGAAGACCGAGAGGAGGTGGAGGGGAAGACTGGGAGGAGGAAGACCGAGAGAGAAGACCGGAGAGGAGGTGGAAGAGGAAGACCGGAGAGGAGGAAGACCGAGGAGGAAAGACCGAGGTGAGGAAGACCGAGAGGGAGGTGGAAGACTGAGAAGTGGAGGAAGACCGGAGGTGAAGAGGTAGGACGGAGGAGGAAGACCGGAGGAGGTGGAGGAAGACCGGGAGGTGAAGACCGAGGAAGACCGAGAGAGGTGGAGGAGGGAAGACTGGAGAGAGGGAGGTGGAAGACCGAGAGGTGAGGAGGTGGAAGACCGAGGAGGGTGGAGGAAGACCGGAGAAGAGAGGACGCAGGAGGAGGTGGAAGACCGGAGAGGAGGAGGAGGAAGACCGGAGAGGACGGTGGAGGAAGACTGAGAGAGGAGGTGGAGGTGGAAGACCGGAGAGGAGGTGAGGAGGAAGACCGGGAGAGGAGGAGGAGGAAGACCGAGAGGAGGTGGTGGAGGTAGAGCGGAGAGGAGGAAGACTGAGAGGAGGAGTGGAAGACCGGAGGAGGTGGAAGACCGAGAGAGGAGGAGACAGAGGAGGTGAGGAGGTGGAAGTGTGGAGGAAGGAGGACGGAAGACGGAGAGGAGGAGTGTGGAAGACCGAGAGAGGAGGTGGAGGAAGACCGGAGAGAGGAGGTGGAAGACGGAGGGAGGTGGAAGACGTGGAGGTGGAAGACGGAGGAGGTGGAGGAAGACCGGAGAGGAGGAAGACCGGAGAGAGGAAGTGGAGGTGGAAGAGGTGGAGGAAGAGGAAGAGGAGGTGGAGGTGGAAGACCGGAGGTGAGGTGGAAGAGTGAGGAAGGAATGATGAGGGAAGACCGGAGAGGAGGAGGAGGAAGACCGGAGAGGAGGAAATGGAGGAGGTGGAAGACCGAGGAGGAGGGAGAGGAGGTGGAAGACCGGAGAGGAGGAGGAGGAAGACCGAGAGGAGGAGGAAGACCGAGAGGGAGGTGGAGGGAGGTGGAAGACCGAGAGGAGGAGGAGGAAGAAGACCGGAGGAGAGGAGGCGGAGGTGGAAGACCGGAGGAGGTGGAGGTGGAAGACCGGGAGAGAGGTGAGGAGGTGGAAGACCGGAGAGGAGGTGGGAGGTGGAAGACCGAGAGAGGAGGAGGAAGACCGAGAGGAGGAAGACCGGAGATAGTGGAGGAAGACCGAGAGGAGGTGGAGGAAGACCGGAGGAGGACCGGGAGGAAGGACCGTTGAGGAAGACCGGAGGAGGAAGACCGGAGGAGGAAGACCGAGGTGGAGGAAGACCGGAGGAGGTGGAAGACCGAGGAGGAGGAAGACCGGAGGAGAAGGAGTGGAGGTGGAAGACCGGGAGGAGGAAGACCGAGTGGAGGTGGAAGACCGGAGGAGGAGGACCGGAGGAAGACCGAGGGAAGACCGGAGGAGGCGGAGGAGGAAGACCGAGAGGAGGTGGAGGTGGAAGACCGAGAGAGTGGAGGAAGACCGAGAGGAGGAGGAGACCGGAGGTGGAGGAAGACCGAGTGGAGGAAGAGCGGGGTGGAGGAAGACCGAGGAGGTGGAAGACCGAGAGGAGGAAGACCGGAGAGGAGGAGGAAGACCGAGAGGAGGACGAGGAGGAAGACCGGAGAGAGGACGGTGGAGGAAGACCGAGAGGAGGAAGACCGAGAGGAGTGAGTGGAAGACCGGAGGGAGGAGGAGGAAGACCGAGAGAGGAGGTGAGGAGGAAGACCGAGAGGAGGAGAGGAAGACCGAAAAGAGGAGGTGGAGGTGGAAGACCGGAGAGGAGGCGGTGGAGGAAGACCGGAGGAGGTGGAGGGAAGACCGAGAGGAACGTGGAGGAAGACCGGAGAGTGAGGTGGAAGACCGGGAGGTGAGGAGGAAGACCGAGAGGGAGGTGGAGAGGAAGACCGAGAGGGAGGTGGAAGACCGGAGAGGACGGTGGAGGAAGACCGAGAGAGGAGGAGGAAGACCGGAGAGTGGACGTGGAGGTGGAAGACCGGAGAGAGGAGGTAAGACCGGAGAGAGGAGGTGGAGGAAGACTGGAGGAGAGGAGGTGGAGGTGGAAGACTGAGAGGAGGTGAGGAAGACCGAGAGAGGAGGTGGAGGAAGACTGGAGGAGGAGGAAACGGAGGAGGAAGACCGGAGAAGATGGAAAGACCGGGAGAGGAGGTGAGGAGGTGAAGACTGAGAGGAGGTGGAGGAGGTGGAAGACCGAGAGAGGTTAGAGGAAGACCGGAGAGAGGAGGAAACCGGAGAGGAGGTGGAGGTAAGACTGAGAGAGGAGGGTGAGGAGGTGGAAGACTGAGAGGAGGTGGAGGAAGACCGGAGAGAGGAGGAAGACTGAGAGAGGAGTGTGGAGGTGGAAGACTGAGAGGAGGAGGTGAAGACTGGAGAGGGAGGTGAGGAGGTAAGACTGGAGGGAGGAGGAAGACTGGAGAGAGGAGAGTGGAAGACTGAGAGGTGGAGGTGGAAGACTGAGAGAGGAGGTGAGGAGGTGAAGACTGAGAGAGGTGAGGAGGTGGAAGACTGAGAGGGGGAGGTGGAGAGTGAAGACAAAAAAGTGAAGAGGTGGAAGACTGAGAGAGGTGGAAGACGGAGGTGGAAGACTGAGAGAGGGAGGTGAGGAATGGAGGGGAGTGGAATGGAGAGGAGGTGAGGAGGTGAAGACTGAGAGATCAAAGCTGCTGGACCTTCATCAATTAACAGGTAAGAACCTCTAAACCTCTTGATGAAGATGTGACTGTCATCAGAAGACTAAATATATATTCAGTGATGTCATCAGAAGACTAAATATATATTCAGTGATGTCATCAGAAGACTAAATATATATCCAGTGATGTGATGATGTAACCATGGTAGCTGATCTTAGATGTTCAGGATTTGTTCACGTTGACCCAACACAGTTTCTAAAGAAGAGGAAACTCTCCACATATCACACACACTAGATTAGTTATGGAAGGATTATATATGAACCATGTTACATATTTATTAACTCTCCACATATCACACACACTAGATTAGTTATGAAGGATTATATATGAACCATGTTACATATTTATTAACTCTCCACATATCACACACACTAGATTAGTTATGAAGGATTATATATGAACCATGTTACATATTTATTAACTCTCCACATATCACACACACTAGATTAGTTATGAAGGATTATATATGAACCATGTTACATATTTATTAACTCTCCACATATCACACACACTAGATTAGTTATGGAAGGATTATATATGAACCATGTTACATATTTATTAACTCTCCACATATCACACACACTAGATTAGTTATGGAAGGATTATATATGAACCATGTTACATATTTATTATCTCTCCACATATCACACACACTAGATTAGTTATGAAGGATTATATATGAACCATGTTACATATTTATTAACTCTCCACATATCACACACACTAGATTAGTTATGGAAGGATTATATATGAACCATGTTACATATTTATTATCTCTCCACATATCACACACACTAGATTAGTTATGGAAGGATTATATATGAACCATGTTACATATTTATTAACTCTCCACATATCACACACACTAGATTAGTTATGGAAGGATTATATATGAAACATGTTACATATTTATTAACTCTCCACATATCACACACACTAGATTAGTTATGGAAGGATTATATATGAACCATGTTACATATTTATTATCTCTCCACATATCACACACACTAGATTAGTTATGGAAGGATTATATATGAACCATGTTACATATTTATTAACTCTCCACATATCACACACACTAGATTAGTTATGAAGGATTATATATGAACCATGTTACATATTTATTAACTCTCCACATATCACACACACTAGATTAGTTATGAAGGATTATATATGAACCATGTTACATATTTATTAACTCTCCACATATCACACACACTAGATTAGTTATGGAAGGATTATATATGAACCATGTTACATATTTATTATCTCTCCACATATCACACACACTAGATTAGTTATGAAGGATTATATATGAACCATGTTACATATTTATTATCTCTCCACATATCACACACACTAGATTAGTTATGAAGGATTATATATGAACCATGTTACATATTTATTAACTCTCCACATATCACACACACTAGATTAGTTATGGAAGGATTATATATGAACCATGTTACATATTTATTAACTCTCCACATATCACACACACTAGATTAGTTATGAAGGATTATATATGAACATGTTACATATTTATTAACTCTCCACATATCACACACACTAGATTAGTTATGAAGGATTATATATGAACATGTTACATATTTATTAACTCTCCACATACCACACACACTAGATTAGTTATGGAAGGATTATATATGAACATGTTACATATTTATTAACTCTCCACATATCACACACACTAGATTAGTTATGAAGGATTATATATGAACATGTTACATATTTATTAACTCTCCACATACCACACACACTAGATTAGTTATGGAAGGATTATATATGAACATGTTACATATTTATTAACTCTCCACATACCACACACACTAGATTAGTTATGGAAGGATTATATATGAACCATGTTACATATTTATTAACTCTCCACATATCACACACACTAGATTAGTTATGAAGGATTATATATGAACCATGTTACATATTTATTAACTCTCCACATATCACACACACTAGATTAGTTATGAAGGATTATATATGAACCATGTTACATATTTATTAACTCTCCACATATCACACACACTAGATTAGTTATGAAGGATTATATATGAACCATGTTACATATTTATTAACTCTCCACATATCACACACACTAGATTAGTTATGAAGGATTATATATGAACCATGTTACATATTTATTAACTCTCCACATATCACACACACTAGATTAGTTATGAAGGATTATATATGAACCATGTTACATATTTATTAACTCCCACATATCACACACACTAGATTAGTTATGGAAGGATTATATATGAACCATGTTACATATTTATTAACTCTCCAAATATCACACACACTAGATTAGTTATGGAAGGATTATATATGAACCATGTTACATATTTATTAACTCTCACATATCAATACACACTAGATTAGTTATGAAGGATTATATATGAACCATGTTACATATTTATTAATCTCCACATATCACACACACTAGATTAGTTATGAAGGATTATATATGAACCATGTTACATATTTATTAACTCTCCACATATCAAACACACACTAGATTAGTTATGGAAGGATTATATATGAACCATGTTACATATTTATTAACTCTCCACATATCACACACACTAGATTAGTTATGGAAGGATTATATATGAACCATGTTACATATTTATTAACTCTCCACATACCACACACACTAGATTAGTTATGGAAGGATTATATATGAACCATGTTACATATTTATTAACTCTCCACATATCACACACATAGATTAGTTATGGAGAGGATTATATATGAACCATGTTACATATTTATTAACTCCACACACCACTACACACTAGATTAGTTATGGAAGGATTATATATACCATGTTACATATTTATTAACTCTCCACATATCACACACACTAGATTAGTTATGGAAGGATTATATATGAACCATGTTACATATTTATTAACTCTCCACATACCACACACACTAGATTAGTTATGGAAGGATTATATATGAACCATGTTACATATTTATTATCTCTCCACATATCACACACACTAGATTAGTTATGGAAGGATTATATATGAACCATGTTACATATTTATTATCTCTCCACATATCACACACACTAGATTAGTTATGAAGGATTATATATGAACCATGTTACATATTTATTATCTCTCCACATATCACACACACTAGATTAGTTATGAAGGATTATATATGAACATGTTACATATTTATTAACTCTCCACATACCACACACACTAGATTAGTTATGAAGGATTATATATGAACATGTTACATATTTATTAACTCTCCACATACCACACACACTAGATTAGTTATGGAAGGATTATATATGAACCATGTTACATATTTATTAACTCTCCACATATCACACACACTAGATTAGTTATGGAAGGATTATATATGAACCATGTTACATATTTATTAACTCTCCACATACCACACACACTAGATTAGTTATGGAAGGATTATATATGAACCATGTTACATATTTATTATCTCTCCACATATCACACACACTAGATTAGTTATGAAGGATTATATATGAACCATGTTACATATTTATTATCTCTCCACATATCACACACACTAGATTAGTTATGGAAGGATTATATATGAACCATGTTACATATTTATTAACTCTCCACATATCACACACACTAGATTAGTTATGGAAGGATTATATATGAACCATGTTACATATTTATTAACTCTCTGGCTCTTTACTTTCTATTTAAATAGCTGTGAATAATAATCTCTAGCTTTCGATCTTTGATCCCCTGCTGATTTTGTATGTTTGCCCACTGACAAACAAATGATCAGTCTATAAATGTAATGGTAGGTTGATCTGAACAATCAGAGACATAATAACAACAACAAAATCCAGAAAAACACACGTTATAAATTGATTTGCATTTTAATGAGGGAAATAAGTATTTGACCACTCTGCAAAACATGACTTAGTACTTGGTGGCAAAACCCTTGTTGGCAATCACAGAAGTCAGACATTTCTGGTAGTTGGCCACCAGGTTTGCACACATCTCAGGAGGGATTTTGTTCCACTCCTGTTTGCAGATGTTCTCCAAGTCATTAAGGTTTCAACGCTGACGTTTGGCAACTCAAACCTTCAGCTCCCCCCACAGATTATGTATGGACTAGTCTAACTCTGGGGGGTACAGTGAATAAGATAAAGTCCCAATAAGAGATGAGAAGGGTATGTATGGACTAGTCTAACTCTGGGGGGTACAGTGAATAAGATAAAGTCCCAATAAGAGATGAGAAGGGTCTGAATGGACTAGTCTAACTCTGGGGGTTACAGTGAATAAGATAAAGTCCCAATAAGAGATGAGAAGGGTATGTATGGACTAGTCTAACTCTGGGGGTACAGTGAATAAGATAAAGTCCCAATAAGAGATGAGAAGGGTCTGAATGGACTAGTCTAACTCTGGGGGTACAGTGAATAAGATAAAGTCCCAATAAGAGATGAGAAGGGTATGTATGGACTAGTCTAACTCTGGGGGGTACAGTGAATAAGATAAAGTCCCAATAAGAGATGAGAAGGGTCTGAATGGACTAGTCTAACTCTGGGGTTACAGTGAATAAGATAAAGTCCCAATAAGAGATGAGAAGGGTCTGAATGGACTAGTCTAACTCTGGGGGTACAGTGAATAAGATAAAGTCCCAATAAGAGATGAGAAGGGTATGTATGGACTAGTCTAACTCTGGGGGTTACAGTGAATAAGATAAAGTCCCAATAAGAGATGAGAAGGGTCTGAATGGACTAGTCTAACTCTGGGGGTTACAGTGAATAAGATAAAGTCCCAATAAGAGATGAGAAGGGTCTGAATGGACTAGTCTAACTCTGGGGGTTACAGTGAATAAGATAAAGTCCCAATAAGAGATGAGAAGGGTATGTATGGACTAGTCTAACTCTGGGGGTTACAGTGAATAAGATAAAGTCCCAATAAGAGATGAGAAGGGTATGTATGGACTAGTCTAACTCTGGGGGTTACAGTGAATAAGAGAAAGTCCCAATAAGAGATGAGAAGGGTATGTATGGACTAGTCTAACTCTGGGGGTTACAGTGAATAAGATAAAGTCCCAATAAGAGATGAGAAGGGTATGTATGGACTAGTCTAACTCTGGGGGTTACAGTGAATAAGATAAAGTCCCAATAAGAGATGAGAAGGGTATGTATGGACTAGTCTAACTCTGGGGGACTACAGTGAATAAGATAAAGTCCCAATAAGAGATGAGAAGGGTCTGTATGGACTAGTCTAACTCTGGGGGTACAGTGAATAAGACAAAGTCCCAATAAGAGATGAGAAGGGTCTGTATGGACTAGTCTAACTCTGGGGGTACAGTGAATAAGATAAAGTCCCAATAAGAGATGAGAAGGGTATGTATGGACTAGTCTAACTCTGGGGGGTACAGTGAATAAGATAAAGTCCCAATATGAGATGAGAAGGGTATGTATGGACTAGTCTAACTCTGGGGGGTACAGTGAATAAGATAAAGTCCCAATAAGAGATGAGAAGGGTATGAATGGACTAGTCTAACTCTGGGGGGTACAGTGAATAAGATAAAGTCCCAATAAGAGATGAGAAGGGTCTGTATGGACTAGTCTAACTCTGGGGGTACAGTGAATAAGATAAAGTCCCAATAAGAGATGAGAAGGGTATGTATGGACTAGTCTAACTCTGGAGGTTACAGTGAATAAGATAAAGTCCCAATAAGAGATGAGAAGGGTATGTATGGACTAGTCTAACTCTGGGGGTACAGTGAATAAGATAAAGTCCCAATAAGAGATGAGAAGGGTATGTATGGACTAGTCTAACTCTGGGGGGTACAGTGAATAAGATAAAGTCCCAATAAGAGATGAGAAGGGTATGAATGGACTAGTCTAACTCTGGGGGTTACAGTGAATAAGATAAAGTCCCAATAAGAGATGAGAAGGGTATGAATGGACTAGTCTAACTCTGGGGGTTACAGTGAATAAGATAAAGTCCCAATAAGAGATGAGAAGGGTCTGTATGGACTAGTCTAACTCTTGGGGTTACAGTGAATAAGATAAAGTCCCAATAAGAGATGAGAAGGGTCTGTATGGACTAGTCTAACTCTGGGGGTACAGTGAATAAGATAAAGTCCCAATAAGAGATGAGAAGGGTATGTATGGACTAGTCTAACTCTGGGGGGTACAGTGAATAAGATAAAGTCCCAATAAGAGATGAGAAGGGTCTGTATGGACTAGTCTAACTCTGGGGGTTACAGTGAATAAGATAATGTCCCAATAAGTCGGCGTGTTCCTTTAAGATCCTCCTCAGTCAGATTAGACCAATCTATTTTCCCCACACACCTGTTTTAATCTACAGACACAAGAGCAGGTATATTGCCTAGATTTACAGATAGAGAAAACGGCACATGATCAGTAGTGGCAAATTCATAGTTAAGTTTCATGGCCTCGAAAGAATCATGTGCATCAGCCATGCAGATGCACTGATCTAGCCATGAGGTTGTGTGCCATGCCTCACTGATGTAAGTGTAGCTACTATCAGGCAAGAGCACTTTGCTAGAAAGAATCAGACCATTAACAGAACAAAACTGCATTAAATGTTTGGCAAATAAAGAGCTGCCATCAGAAACATCTGCATTCATATCACCCACAATAAAGAAGCACGTGGAAGCGTTATCTTGAATGAAAGACACGACACAAGCCAAATATCAAGATATTCATCGTCATATTGAGAACACTCATAGGGTGTGTAAATGTTTATTACCACAATTACACTCAATTCCTATGGCCCAAAAATATTGTGTATACTGTGTGGGTTGTTCTGATGATGATGTGTGTGTGTGTGTGTGTGTGTGTGTGTGTGTCTCTGTGTGTGTGTGTGTGTGTGTGTGTGTGTGTGTGTGTGTGTGTGTGTGTGTGTGTATTCTGATGATGTGTGTCTCTGTGTGTGTGTGTGTGTGTGTGTGTGTGTGTGTGTGTGTGTGTGTGTGTGTGTGTGTGTGTGTCTCTGTGTGTGTGTGTGTGTGTGTGTGTGTGTGTGTGTGTGTGTGTGTGTGTGTGTGTATTCTGATGGTGTGTGTCTCTTCCTGTCTCCACAGTGTGATTTAAAGTCAGCTTCTTCATCTCTCTGAAGAGGAGATCTCAACACTTCAGGAGGACCAGGAGACCTGGAGATGGGGGGTTCATGCTCAAAACTAAGAAGAAGACGGAGCAGAGAACAGCCTCCTGATCCGTCTGAATTAATAAACAAACCTGTTACCATGGCAACGTGAGTATTACTTGCTAAAACAGTTTACTACATGAGAGAGGTTTGTGGCAATACTTATAAATGTTAACTATCCATAAGAATAAATCATAATAGAGCTCAACAGTGTGGTTCTGGAAGTAACAATCCCACTGATTGATTGATTGATTGATTGATTGATTGATTGATTGATTGATTGATTGATTGATTGATTGATTGATTGATTGATTGATTGACCAACCCCGAGCTCTCAGGATGTGAAATGATGATTTCTGTTCCGGTAGAGGACAACAGTCTGTATGAAATCAACCTGGTTTAAAAAAACAAACCAAGTCACCAAGTCATGGAAAAATACTACACTACCCACAATCCTAAGCCTAACAGCGACGTCTCTGATTGGTCCAACTCGGGGTTACCAGGATAATGTTTTAGTCTCTTCTTTCCTCCTTCGCTGCTTCTATTTCTGCAGCAAAAAGCTCTTTCTATCAAACCAAAATTGAATCCTCTTTCTCGAACCCCAAAAAACTTTTCTCCATCTTCTGTAAACTGCTAGATTCCCCCAGTCCACCTCCTCCCTCCTCCCTCCTACCAACCCATTTTGTCAACTACTTTGTAAAAAAGATAGATGACATACGCTCTTCCTTCTCCACCACACCTCCTGAAATCACCTTACCATCCATCACATCCAGTACTCTTTCCTCTTTCACCGCTCTATCTCCAAATCAAATTCTTACTTTGATTACCTCTGCCCGTCCAACCACCTGCCCCCTGGATCCTATCCCTTCTCCCCTCCTCCAGTCCATTGCTCCTGACCTTCTTCCTTTCCTCACCCATCTCATTAACATCTCTTGTCAACTGGCTGTTTCCCCAATGCCCTTAAAGAGGCAAGAGTGACCCCACTACTCAAAAAACCAACACTTGACTCCTCGGATGTAAATAACTATAGACCCGTCTCCCTTCTTCCATTTCTATCTAAGACTCTTGAGCGTGCCATTCATAATCAACTCTCTACCTATCTCCACCAGAGCAACCTTCTTGATCCCCACCAGTCTGGCTTCAAGGCTGGCCACTCAACAGAAACTGCCCTCCTTGCTGTCACTGAGCAGCTTCACATCGCTAGAACAACCTCTCTCTCTTCCATGATCATCCTTCTGAACAAATCTATAATTTCTAAATCCTGCAAATATGTTGTCTAATATAAAACAGTCTTCATGGAGTGCTGCTCGGTTGTCTGTAGAAAGTGTCTCTCTGGTGCTCTTCATGTCTAATATCTTTCTGGGTTCTTTACATAACTAATATTATAGAGGTGTAAAAACAGGCTATGTCAAATAATTCCAAGGGGACATGATATATCTTGTAGGGGGTCCTTGGGCTGAAAAACATGGGAAGATGCAACATGGGTTGCATCAGGCTGGTCCATGTGAGCAGGAATGTAGCAGTGGAGCAGGCCTATCAGTGGCAGGGGGGAGAGTTTGGTTACCCAGGTGTTCAGAGCTGTCAGGAGCTCCTCAGGACGGAGCAGGTTATCCCATTATCTCGGCTTTCCCACAGGCGTAGAATAGTTCTTTGGTTCTTGTGCTGAAGTGAAGAAGGAGACCCACAGGGTCCTAGTGACTAGCCAGCACCTGATAAACATGTAATGCTCTACAGGCAGTTCTACTGAGCATCTGATACTGTGGTGGAGGAGAGTCTGATACTGTGCTGGAGGAGAGTCTGATACTGTGGTGGAGGAGAGTCTGATACTGTGGTGGAGGAGAGTCTGATACTGTGGTGGAGGAGAGTCTGATACTGTGGTGGAGGAGAGTCTGATACTGTGGTGGAGGGGAGTCTGATACTGTGGTGGAGGAGAGCCTGATACTGTGGTGGAGGAGAGTCTGATACTGTGGTGGAGGAGAGTCTGATACTGTGGTGGAGAGAGACCTGATACTGTGGTGGAGGAGAGTCTGATACTGTGGTGGAGGAGAGTCTGATACTGTGGTGGAGGAGAGTCTGATACTGTGGTGGAGGAGAGTCTGATACTGTGGTGGAGGAGAGTCTGATACTGTGGTGGAGGAGAGCCTGATACTGTGGTGGAGGAGAGTCTGATACTGTGGTGGAGGAGAGTCTGATACTGTGGTGGAGGAGAGTCTGATACTGTGGTGGAGGAGAGTCTGATACTGTGGTGGAGGAGAGTCTGATACTGTGGTGGAGGGAGAGTCTGATACTGTGGTGGAGGAGAGTCTGATACTGTGGTGGAGGAGAGTCTGATACTGTGGTGGAGGAGAGTCTGATACTGTGGTGGAGGAGAGTCTGATACTGTGGTGGAGGAGAGTCTGATACTGTGGTGGAGGAGAGTCTGATACTGTGGTGGAGGAGAGTCTGATACTGTGGTGGAGGAGAGTCTGATACTGTGGTGGAGGAGAGTCTGGTACTGTGGTGGAGGAGAGTCTGGTACTGTGGTGGAGGAGAGTCTGATACTGTGGTGGAGGTGAGTGCTCGCTCCCATCATGTTTGCAGGGATGTGTGTATGCACGTCCCACCAACAGAGAAGTCTGCCTCACCAATCATAAACTTTATTACACTCCAGTAATAGGGGGGTCGTTTCTATGTTTCCACTGAAGGAAAGTCTGAGACCTGCTCATAATATAGACTGATTTAAATCTTTGTTGGAGGATATTTGATCATATTTTTAATTTTATTAAAGAAGCGTCTAAAGCATTTTAATTATCTGTGATACAAACTCAACTCTTCCCTCATGTTAAGGTCACCATAATGTACATTTTCAAGTCTTTCTGTTTTGCAGTGAAAACTTGTCAAAGATGGAGATAACATCTCTTAAAGAGGAGCTTTTGAAGACACTGGAAGATTTGGACGAAGAAGAATTCAAGAAGTTCAAGTGGTTCTTGGTAGAATTCAAAGCCATCCCAAAGAACCAAGAGAAAAAAGCAGACAGGCTGTACACAGTCGATAAGATCATACAGACCTTCAGCCATCAGTCTGTAGAAGTGGTGAAGGAGGTTTTAAAGAAGATTAATAGGAATGATCTGGTGGAGAAATTATCAAACACCAGCCCTGGAGCACAAGGTAAGATGTAGGACAAACATATCAAACTATGATCACACAAGTCTGCTGCATTTAAGTATGTATATATAAGTTATGTTATATGTTTGTATTGTTGAATGTTTATTGTAAACCAGCGAAAGGAACAGCTACCAGGGAGGAGAGACTAGGTCAGGCTGAGGAGGACAGACTAGGTCAGACTGAGGAGGAGAGACTAGGTCAGGCTGAGGAGGAGAGACTAGGTCAGGCTGAGGAGGAGAGACTAGGTCAGGCTGAGGAGGAGAGACTAGGTCAGGCTGAGGAGGAGAGACTAGGTCAGACTGAGGAGGAAGGAACTAGGTCAAGCTGAGGAGGAGAAACTAGGTCAGAGCTGAGGAGGAGAGACTAGGCCAGGCTGAGGAGGAGAGACTAGGGCAGGCTGAGGAGGAGAGACTAGGCCAGGCTGAGGAGGAAGACTAGGTCAGGCTGAGGAGGAGAGACTAGGTCAAGCTGAGGAGGAGAGAGACTAGGTCAGGCTGAGGAGAGAGACTAGGCCAGGCTGAGGAGGAGAGACTAGGTCAGGCTGAGGGAGGGAGACTAGGTCAGGCTGAGGAGGAGAGACTAGGTCAGGCTGAGGAGGAGAGACTAGGTCAGGCTGAGGAGGAGAGACTAGGTCAGACTGAGGAGGAGAGACTAGGTCAGGCTGAGGAGAAGAGACTAGGTCAGGCTGAGGAGGAGAGACTAGGTCAGACTGAGGAGGAGAGACTAGGTCAGGCTGAGGAGGAGAGACTAGGTCAGGCTGAGGAGGAGAGACTAGGTCAGGCTGAGGAGGAGAGACTAGGGTCAGGCTGAGGAGGAGAGACTAGGTCAGGCTGAGGAGGAGAGACTAGGTCAGACTGAGGAGGAGAGGACTAGGGTCAGACTGAGGGAGGAGGAGAACTAGGTCAGGCTGAGGGAGGAGAGCTAGGGTCAGGCTGGGAGGGAGGAGAGGAACTAGGTCAGACTGAGGAGGAGACAGCTCAAATCAAAGAAAACCTCCAATCAAAGAAAGAAAAACCATCAAACTAAAAGAAGAAAAAAGGCTCATCACCCATCAAACAAAGAGAAAAACTCAAGAAAAACTCCGAATCAAATAAAGAGAAAAACAATCAAAAAAAAAAAAACATCAATAAAGAAAACAATCAAAAGCTCAAATCAAACAAAAATCAAAAACAAAGGAAAAAACACAATCAAAAAAGAAAAAAGCTCCTAGATCCTAAAAAGAAGAAAGCCTTCACTTAAGAAAGAAAACCAATCAAACAAAAGAAGCTCAATTCAAGGAGCATCAAAACTAAGACCTCAACTTAAAGAAGAAACAAGCAAGGGTTAACTAAGAGGAAAAAATCTCAAACTAGAAAGTAAGAAGAAGAATCACAAAGAATTCAACAAAGGAAGCTCAAACTAAAGAAACCAATCAATAAAGAGCATCATCAAAAGATGATCCAAGATTTAAAGTCGTATAGGAGGATAGGGCTAGCATAAAAGAGGCCGACCTACCCAATAAAGCCAGAAATCAAAGGCCAGACTCAGAATTCGGTCAGACAATAGGGACCATCAAGAAGACCTACTCAAAAGAAAACTACTAACCCAACAAAGGATCGAAGAAACAGAATAAAGGGCTCGTACAAAGGAAAAAGAGTGAGCTCAGTAACTAAGGGAGAGGGGTAAAGGGAAAAAGAGATAAAGAAGCGAGAGATAAGAAGAGATAAAGGACTCCGAGATAGGAAAGGATAAGAAAAGGATAAAGGAAGAAAGCAAAGAGTAAGGAATAAGGAAGAACAAGGGTGAATGATAAGGGAGAGGGGATAGGAAGGAAGGTCAAGGATGGAAGAGTAGGGAGGACAAAGGATAAGGAGAAGGGGATAAGATAAACGTCAAATAAAATAGTATAATACGTCTTGAACCGCTTTTGTTTTGTGGTTGGTGCTTGGTCTATTTATTCCCGTCCTATTTTAAAATTGATTCTTTGTTTAGAGACACGAAGAGGTGTTCATCCGTACTAAAGGTATGTGATAGAATTATGTATAAATAAATTGGGGTATTTTTTGGGAAAGTGGATATGTTACGGTGAATTAGTTGTTTTGGTGGGTATTACCAATGTGCTAAGAATGCCAAATACAATGCACATGGAAGCAGAACAAACATGATCCTTATTGTTAAGGAATTAAAAACAAATTGATCAACTAAAATAATTTAAGGTGCATTGGTCAACTATAGAAATGTACAGCATTGTATGTGTTGCCCTTAGTAACAGACTTCATTTAAAACACATTTGAAATGTTATCAGCCTTTTCTAATTATCTCAACAACTGCCATAATATATTCATCAAACTTCTTACAACAATATGAACAGCAGTCTTCATACAGCAATATAACAGTAACAATGACTGTCACATGAATAATTACTGAAAAAAATAATGGTCACAACTTTAAATAATATCAGTATTTAAATGAACAGCAATATGCACCTGTTGTATTTTAATCCAGGATGATAACAGGGTAAAACCACTGCTGGGTGATCAGAAAAGGCTCCAGGAGCCTAGGGTTAGGGAAACAGACCAAATGATGCTGTTTCTTGTAAAGTAGCATTACAGTAGGCTGCAGCCTTGGGCTGAAGTCCCGTGGGAATTCAGTTGTAGCAGGACAAGGTAAACAGCAGTGTGCAGATCGGAGCGTAGTGTGTGAAGAGTGTAGAGCGGAGGTGTTCACAAGGGAAGAAGCTTGGGGTAACTATGGAGCTAGAGCTAGCCTTCAGTAACGCTCTTATACTGTACAAGAAACAGGCATCATTTGGTCTGTTTCCATGTAGTTACATAGTCACTGATATGATCATAACCACTACAGTGCTCAATTACCTATTTATGAGGAGGGAATAAACTTCATGACCTGTCCTCTGGAGGACCTCCACCAGACCAGCGGGCGCCTGTGGATTGTTATCGGCCTCAGCAGGCGAGGGAGGCGGGGAGGAAGTAGAAGGATGCCCGGTCGGGGCTGCTAGCCTGGCTAAGGAAACTACCACACAATTCACCACTGCAGAGACTCATATTCACCAACGACAGCACACAAAATGGATATATATGCTACAAATACACACAGAACTGCTGCGTGATGATTATTACCGGAGTCTGGCTGAACACACTCACTCATCCCAGACGGCAGCTAGCAGCTAAGAGGGAAGGTGAATTTAAACAATGGCTACGTTGCTAAACGCATCTTGTTGTCATGTAAGGGCCCTGTTCATGTTGCACATTTTAATTGCATTTTGTGTGTGTTAAGAGGCACAAAGACACTCTTTATCTTATGCCCCCATAACTGCCGTTTTAGCTGAGTGGGGCTCTCGGCATTAGCTGCAGCAGCTCCGTGTTGCTAGCACCGATTCGGCTCGTTTCTTTTGCTATCGGCAGTACTCATATACATATAGCAATCAAGATTAACGGAAAACTTGCCCGGAGTTCTCCTTTAATCCCTTATCTTGGTTCTGTGAAACAGGCCCCTGGTAAATAGATTCTTTGTTTATAAAAACAGATTGGGACAATTCTGACCAGAATAAAACCTGAGCTTTAGAGGACGATTCTCTGAGCAGTGGTGTAAGGTAGTTATGATATTATAACAGGCACTAAACTAGCTGCTGTATATCGTCTAGTTATATGATCAAATAGAGACTTGACATTGGACAACATTAACATACATACTACCCAGCCCTATTGCTGATTCAACACCTTTTAGACACTGACTGAATAAAGGAGCGTTCAGGAGCCATTATCAGGGTTAGGGTTAGGGGTATTGGAACTGGTACTGGTATCGAATAATATAATTAATTAATAATACTTTTTTTTAACAATACTCAGCCCTACCAAGCAATCATCTGTGCATATGTGTATGAGAAAATATGTCAAAGAAAATAAGACATTATTGATAATAATTTTTTCCAGTATATAGTTCATGTAGAAGAGCCAATAATGTTGCTATAGATTGGTAATGACTTTACCAAGAAAATGAAAACCAGCACAAAGATTTGCCTTTTCAAGGGCATGTAAAGTAGATGACACTGTTTCTAAATTAACACGAGTTCTTTAAACACAGGCGTCTTTCCGAGGAGGGACTCTGAGGCCTGTTCTCCACCCAACATGGAGACCCCGGTCTCCCTACAGACCCCTACCCCCCCCCAGACCACCAGCCCCAGGGCAACCACACTGCCTGCCCCGTCTACACCTACCAGCCTGCTTCAGAGTCCTCCGGTGGACAAAGCTCAGTAAGTAGATGGAATCAAAGGGTTACCAGGGACCATGTTGGAAAGTGTTTATCGCTTTTACATGTTATCTCTTGGATCCTTTAGTCTTTCTATATCCATAAATAAACCAAACCAGTTTTCATTGAGTGATATACAATAACAGATGCTGTGTGTTTTCAGGTCTGTATAACTGAGTTATGTTTGTTTCATTAACACAGCTGCATTAGAATAGAGCTTTTTATGAAGTGGACTCATCCTTTAAAAGACCTTGGTCAGTAGAGAGTGATGTTGTTTATGTCTTTACTTTTCTACAGGAACACCTCATCCAAATATGACATCATCACCTGCAAAGATCTGATCCAATCAGGATCTCCTGCTGTCTACCAGCTGATACCAAAGAAAGAGAAGATTGGACCTCTGACAAGAATGACTCTTGGTGAAAAAGATCCAAACATGAAAAACAAAACCATCTTACTTGTTGGTGAAACAGGAGCAGGAAAATCTACTCTGATCAACGCTCTGGTCAACTACGCCATGGGAGTGGAGTGGGAGGATGATGTCTGGTTTCAGATCGTAGAGGAGGAGAAGAGAAGACTATCACAAAGTCAGACATCAGATGTGATCGTGTACCAGATCTTTGGATTTGAAGATAAACCTCTTCCCTACTCTCTGACCATCATCGATACTCCTGGATACGGAGACACCAGAGGGATCCAACATGACATGAACATCATGGAAAGATTATTAGACTTGTTCCGCTCAGAGGATGGAGTTCATGAGATTAATGCAGTGGGTCTGGTGATGAAAGCGAGTGAGAATCGACTGAGTGACCGTCAGAGGTACATCTTTGATTCAGTGATCTCTCTGTTTGGAAAAGACCTGGAGAAGAACCTTGTTGCCCTCATCACACACTCAGATGGAAGAACACCAAGAAATGCTCTGCAAGCTCTCGAGGATGCGAAGATTAAATGTGCCAGTAATGAGAAGAATCAACCTGTTCACTTCCTGTTTAATAACTGCCAGCATGAAGACAGGACAGAGGATGAGGAAGCCCTCAAACATGCAGATAAAATATCAATGAAAGGAATGAATCAGTTCACAAACTTCCTGGTACAAACTGAACCTCAGAGGTTGGAGATAACCGTGAATGTCCTGAAGGGCGAATCAGACTGACAGCCTGCATCAACAACCTGCAAGAGAGAATTAAGTTGATTAATCTAAAGCAAACAGAGATCCAACAGACTCAGGATGGTCTGAAGATGTATGAACGAGAGATGAAGAAGAATGAGAAGTTCACTGTAGAAGTTGATGTGCCCTACAAAGATAAAGAGCCTATTGGTGGTGTGATGTGGGGGTTGTTCTATGAAGGAGCTGTCTGCTGTACTGTCTGTGAGGAGACCTGTCTCTATCCTGGATACACAAATTTCTGGTCTCCAGAACGCTGGGAGGTCATCATAGGTGGCCACTGCATGTCATGTCCCGGGAAGTGTCCTGCATCAGCTCATGTGAAAGTAAACTGGAGGTATGTGACCAAGACAAGGAGAGGTGAAAAAACTCTAGAAGATGTGAAAAAGAAGTATAAAACGAATAAAGCAGAAACTGAGAAGCAAAAGAGCCTTTTGGAAACTCTTCAGAGAGAGAAGGAAACCCTTGAAGCAGATAAAACATATTTACTGGATGAAGCCTACCAGCATGTTGTCACACTGGAGCAGATCGCCCTGAATGATGTTTCACTGTCTACTCATGTCCACCTGGACCTCCTGATTCAGGAGATGGAGAAGAAACATGACACAGAGAAGGTCAACCATCTGAAACAAATGGCGAGTCGAAAAGATGAAGGATTACAGGCAGGGCTGCAGTACATGTATAGTTCAATATCTCAAATGTTCAAAAGAAAGAAAAATGACTAGAGGGTTACGGAGGTGTAGACTGCTGACCCAGAGACATGTCCCAGAGTCCTGGAGTTACAGCTGCTCATCACTGGACCAGGGTGGACATTTAGACCACAGGACAAAGATCTGAAGTCATCTGTGTGTTTAGTTAGTTTACTTAAACTGAACCAACATCTATGAGATCAACTTGAGCCTATTCTTCACATATGGAAGATAGTTATTAATCATTACAGTATGGACAGTTTATATTACAGTTTTTTTCAATCACTAACAAGTGCTTACCCATACTTCATCTAAACTCTTAACACAGACTGACACCTGTCTGTGTGTGTGTCTGTGTGTGTGTGTGTGTGTGTGTGTGTGTGTGTCTGTGTGTGTGTCTGTGTGTGTGTGTGTGTGTGTGTGTGTCTGTGTGTGTGTCTGTGTGTGTGTGTGTGTGTGTGTGTGTGTGTCTGTGTGTGTGTGTGTGTGTGTGTGTGTGTGTGTGTGTGTGTGTGTGTGTTTGTGTGTGTGTGTGTGTCTGTGTGTGTGTGTGTGTCTGTGTGTGTGTGTGTGTGTGTGTGTGTGTGTGTGTGTGTGTGTGTGTGTGTGTGTGTGTGTGTGTGTGTGTGTGTGTGTGTGTGTGTGTGTGTGTGTGTGTGTGTGTGTGTCTGTGTGTGTGTGTGTGTGTGTGTGTGTGTGTGTCTGTGTGTGTGTGTGTGTGTGTGTCTGTGTGTGTGTGTTTGTGTATGTATGAATGTGTGTGTGTAATGTGTATGTAATAATGTGTGTGTATGTATGTGTATGTGTAATAGTAATGTGTGTATGTGTGTAATGTGTGTATGTGTATGTGTGTGTATTAATGTCTATTATGTATGTGTGTGTGTGTATATTTTGTTAATGTGTGTGTGTGTTGTGTGTGTATGTGTGTCTGTATGTGTAATGTGTCTAATATTAATATGTGTATGTGTCTAATATGTAATGTGTGTATGTATTAATAATAATGTGTGTGTAATATGTGTAATAATAATATGTGTGTGTGTGTATTAATGTGTATTAATGTGTATATGTGTATGTGTGTGTTGTTAATAATAATAATATGTGTAGTAATATTATGTGTATGTATGTATTAATAATATGTAATATGTGTAATATTATGTGTATGTATGTCTGTTATGTATATATGTGTAATGTATCTTTTATGTATATATTAATATGTAATATGTAATATGTGTAATAATAATGTGTAATAATATGTATGTATGTCTATGTATAATGTATGTCTAATATGTGTGTAATATGTATTGTAATAATATGTATGTAATAATGTGTAATAATGTTAATATGTTTAATAATGTGTGTATGTGTTATGTGTGTGTATGTGTATATTAATATGGTAATGTGTAATAATGTATGTATTATGAATAATAATAATGTGTAATAATATCTAATAATAATATGTAATGTGTATGTATGTGTAATATATAATGTATGTAATAATATCTATGTGTAATAATAATAATATGTGTAATATGTGTATGTGTGTAATATGTAATAATATTAATAATGTATGTGTAATGTATGTATCTAATAATATTAATAATATCTAATAATAATAATAATATATAATAATATGTAATAATAATATGTGTGTGTAATAATAATAATAATATCTATGTAATAATATCTATGTGTAATATGTGTAATAATAATATGTAATATGTGTGTAATAATAATATGTAATAATAATAATGTCTAATATATTTATATTGTGTATTGGTGTGTGGGTGTGTATGTGTAGTGTATAATATTGATAATATGTGTGTGTAATATATGTATGTATTTAATATTAATGTGTGTGTATGTTGTATTGTTGTTGTTATTGTGTATATGTGTGTGTATATGTATTGGATATTATGTGTGTAATGTGAATAATTATTATATATTGGTAAATAATGGTAATATTATGTAATATAATATGTAATGTTGGTAATATCATTGTGTTTGTTTATTTTTGTGTATGTAATTAATAATAGGGTGGTGTGTAAAATAGTGTAGATGGTGTGAGTGTAAGGTATGTGGGTATTTATGTGGTGTGTAAATAGAAGTGGAAGTTATTTTGGAGGTGGTGATTTGGGGGTTGGTGTGTAATTGTATGGTTTTTTGTGTTGGTTGTGGTTGTGTTGTGTGATGATAATAAATTATGTGTGATGATATAGTTGTGTGTGGTTGTGTGTTAGTAGATGTGGGGTTTGTGTGGTGGTTATGTGGGTAGTAGGGTGGGGTGGAGAATATGTTTTGGTGTGTAGTGTTATGTGGGTTTGGTTGGAATATGTGTATGTATGTGTATTTGTTTGTGTGTGGGGGGGTGTTGTGATAAAGCAACTGTCAATTAGTCCAACATATCACTGACATACAGTGATATGTTGGACTAATTGACAGTATATGGATATTTATATATTATATATGTCAGTGATATGTTGGACTAATTGACAGTATATGGATATTTATATATTATATATGTCAGTGATATGTTGGACTAATTGACAGTATATGGATATTTATATATTACATACAGTGCCCTCCACAATTATTGGCACCCCTGTTTAAGATGGGGTCATGGACTTCTAAAAATTCTCCTTTTTTTTTAAGCAACATAGAACTCAAATGCAAAAAAAGAGAAAAATCCAACCTTTTATTTAAGTACATTACTTTGGTGGTAAAAAAAAAATCACACATTTAGAAAAAGAAAACTTGAAATCATGTGTCCCACAATTATTGGCACCCCTAACAATTCCACTGAAAAATTTAATTGATTTTTTTTTTTATATATTTTTCTGTAGTTGCTAAAGTTGGTCAGGGTATCTAGGAACTTTTAAATAGTAATTCATGACTTCCTGTTTCCCTGGGGTATAAATATGACGTGACACGGAGTCCTAATTCTCTTACCCATTTGTCAACATGGCAAAGACAAGAGAACACACAATTCAAGTAAGGCAGATGTCTGTCGACCTTCGTAAGTCAGGCAATGGTACAAGAAAATAGCCACTGGCCTTAACTTGCCCGTATCTCCAGTCAGAGGAATCATTAAGAAGTTTAAAACAACTGGAACAGTGACAAACAAGGCTGGAAGAGGTCCCAAGTTTATCTTGCCACAACGCACAGTGAGGAGGATGGTAAGAGAAGTAAAAAAAGTCCTAAGCTCACTGTCACAGAATTGCATCAAAGAGTGGCATCTTGGGGTCACGAAGTCTCCAAAACAACATCAGACTCTCTCTACATGCCAACAAGCTGTTTGAGAGGCATGCAAGGAAAAAGCCTTTTCTCACTAACACTCACAAACGTAAACGTCTGGAGTTTGCTAAGCGGCACTGGGACTTCAACTGGGATCGTGTGCTTTGGTCAGATGAGACTAAGATTGAGCTTTTTGGCAACAAACACTCTAAGTGGGTTTGGCGTAAAACAAAAGATGAGTATGCCGAAAAGCACCTTCACCACCGTGAAGTATGGTGGAGGATCTGTGATGCTTTGGGGCTGTTTCTCTTCCAAAGCCCTGGGAACCTTGTTAGGGTGCATGGCATCATGAATGCTTTGAACTACCAAGACATTTTAAATAAAAACCTGATGGCCTCTGCCAGAAAGCTGAAGATGGGTCGTCACTGGGTCTTTCAGCAGGATAATGATCCTAAACATGTGGCAAAATCTACACAAAAATGGTTCAGCAGTCACAAACTCAAGGTCCTCCCATGGCCATCTCAGTCCCCAGACCTCAACCCAATCGAAAACCTGTGGGGTGAGCTAAAGAGGAGAGTGCATGAGAGAGGGCCCAGGACTCTGGATGATCTAGAAAGATTGTGCAAAGAAGAATGGTCAAAGATCCCTCTCTCTGTGTGCTCCAATCTTGTGAAATGTTATAGAAGGAGATTAAGTGCTGTCTTGTTGGCAAAAGGGGTTGTACAAAGTATTAACATCAGGGGTGCCAATAATTGTGGGACACATGATTTCAAGTTTTTTTTTCTAAATGTGTGATTTTTTTTTTACCACCAAAGTAATGTACTTAAATAAAAGGTTGGATTTTTCTCTTTTTTTGCATTTGGGTTCTATGTTGTTTAAAAAAAAGGAGAATTTTTAGAAGTCCATGACCCCATCTTAAACAGGGGTGCCAATAATTGTGGAGGGCACTGTATGTAATATATAAATATCCATATACTGTCAATTAGTCCAACATATCACTGACATATATAATATATAAATATCCATATAATGCTGTTAACATTATGTTTCCTCATCTTGTTAATCAGTTTGTTCAAAGGATGTTACAGAACTGAACTCAGACACAAATATTCTGCTCAACTTTCACACTTCAGCCATGAAATATAATGGACTTTCATTTGATGTATATTATAATCAATATATGTGAGTATATATTATCTACCCTGGTGTCTTCATGTTATTCATTTCTAATGACTAGTTATAATATTTCAGAAGACCCTGGCTATGTGGAAACATGTTGATCATTTAATGTTCTACTTTTATTGTTTTATTTTGAGTGATTAAATATATTGACAGTAAATATATATTTGAAGAAGAGGGTAGTCTGAGTGTAGACTGGTAGCTGGAGAGGTACCAGTCATCCTCCTGGAAACCTCCTGAATACCTCGCTGTGCTGTGCATGTTAATCCATATCAATACATGTCTATATGTTTCTCTTTGTGTGGAAATGAAGCAAAATAACAACAATGTAAAAAAAAAAAACATTCTCCCAGGGGACTTTAACTTCCTCATTATATTCTGTTGTTCCTCATGAAATCACACCCTGACTGATGCAGCTTTCTGTAAATATTACAGTTTTTTCCGATTGCTAAACGACAGTGGGCACAACTGGAGTCACATGTGCAAAACTCTAACTACAGTCTGCACTACCAACAGTCACCTGAGCTAAACAGTTCACATCAGCTGCAAAACTCATTCAAAGCAACACAACTCTTAACACACGTCTCAAACAGGCTCAGAGCAGCCAAACACTATGCACACTTGACACTACTCAACAGTTTATTTAAGGAAAACATATAGATTGTATAGCATACCAATTTTTACATAAGGTAAACAAGAAGGAATGAAAATCAGCAGTTTTCTTCAATAAAGTATTTTGTCTCTAGTAATTTATGGAATTACTGGAGGAAAAACTAAAGGTACATAACAGTACCAGAGAATAGTGTGACTAATCCTGCCTCTCTCCAGCATCATGTGGCAAGTTTTCTTCATCACATTGGATGTCTTCATCATCTCTAAATACAAATCAATGTGGTGTTTCTATTGCTTTCACCTCCATTACTTTCTGAAAAACAGTAAGAACACAGTTTTACTATAGTAAAGATATAGTGTTTTTCACTTTTTTTATAGCTGTGTATATAACCTCAGACATCTTACCTGGACATATTGGTATCTTTGCTCTTTTACCTGTTTCTCTCAAACAGTACAGTGTATGATTGTTTCATTCTTATTTGGTGTTTGTATATAAAAAAAGTCTTTCTGATCTTTCTCTATATAAATATCATATATGTTCACTAACTAGTCTAAAACAAGACACCTGCTTAGGCTTTCAGCTAAAATTGCAATCAGCAGTGTTTGATAGGCACCAGACTGGAATCTATTCTGTTTTGAATGTGTGGTTAACAGTGTTGACAGCAGTGTGTTAGCATTTGAACAAAGTGCTGTAAATCTACAGTGTTGTGCACGTTGTGGTTAAAGTCATGGGATAAGTGTGTAGAGTTTTGAAAACTGTGTTCAAGCAATGAAAAACCAACTAGAGTTTGGTCCACATGAACTGCTGCTGTGCAGACTGTAGTTAGAGTTTTGCACATGTGACTCCAGTTGTGCCCACTGTCGTTTAGCAATCGAAAAAAAACTGTAATAAAATGTCTGTTTGAAATGAGTTTCCTCCGAGTGTCTTCACTGGATCATCAGCAGCTTTATGAGTCTGTTGAACTTTCTGCTCAACTTTCTTCAATAAATGACAATTTGTCTTTGTTATACCATTTTATTTCATAGACTTAGTCCTTATCTCACTAGAAACACTCATATATATTCACATTAAGGCATGGATACCAGAACCAAGCCCGATGGGTCCCGATGGTACCGGCCGGGCCGGGTTTGGGCAGATTGTTGAGGGTAGATGCAGTGAGTAGTCGTGAGCAGATACTGACACTCAGGGTGAGTCCAAGATGATGTGAAAATGATGGGCTTTTATTATTGTAGACCCAATTAAGGCCCACAGGCAAAAATGATAATAACAAAAATTAACAAAATTTATTTATTTAAATACTGGGGCTGGTGGTGATGGTGATACTGGGGATGGTGGTGTTGGTGATACTGGGGCTGGTGGTGTTGGTGATACTGGGGATGGTGGTGTTGGTGATACTGGGGCTGGTGGTGTTGGTGATACTGGGGATGGTGGTGATGGTGATACTGGGGCTGGTGGTGTTGGTGATACTGGGGATGGTGGTGTTGGTGATACTGGGGCTGGTGGTGTTGGTGATACTGGGGATGGTGGTGTTGGTGATACTGGGGCTGGTGGTGTTGGTGATACTGGGGATGGTGGTGTTGGTGATACTGGGGATGGTGGTGTTGGTGATACTGGGGATGGTGGTGTTGGTGATACTGGGGCTGGTGGTGTTGGTGATACTGGGGATGGTGGTGTTGGTGATACTGGGGCTGGTGGTGTTGGTGATACTGGGGATGGTGGTGTTGGTGATACTGGGGATGGTGGTGTTGGTGATACTGGGGATGGTGGTGTTGGTGATACTGGGGCTGGTGGTGTTGGTGATACTGGGGCTGGTGGTGTTGGTGATACTGGGACTGGTGGTGTTGGTGATACTGGGACTGGTGGTGTTGGTGATACTGGGGATGGTGGTGTTGGTCATACTGGGGATGGTGGTGTTGGTGATACTGGGACTGGTGGTGTTGGTGATACTGGGGATGGTGGTGTTGGTGATACTGGGGCTGGTGGTGTTGGTGATACTGGGGATGGTGATACTGGGGCTGGTGGTGTTGGTGATACTGGGGATGGTGGTGATGGTGATACTGGGGATGGTGGTGATGGTGATACTGGGGCTGGTGGTGATGGTGATACTGGGGCTGGTGGTGTTGGTGATACTGGGGCTGGTGGTGATGGTGATACTGGGGATGGTGGTGATGGTGATACTGGGGATGGTGGTGATGGTGATACTGGGGATGGTGGTGTTGGTATAAGGGATGGTGGTGTTGGTGATACTGGGGATGGTGGTGATGGTATACTGGGGCTGTGGTGTGGTGATACTGGGGCTGGTGGTGATGGTGATACTGGGGATGGTGGTGATGGTACTGGGCTGGTGGTGATGGTGATACTGGGGCTGGTGGTGATGGTGATACTGGGATGGTGGTGTTGGTGATACTGGGGCTGGTGGTGATGGTGATACTAGGGATGGTGGTGATGTGATACTAGGGATGGTGGTATGGTATACTGGGATGTGGTGATGGTGATACTAGGGCTGGTGGTGTTGGTGATACTGGGATGGTGGTGTTGGTGATACTGGGGCTGGTGGTGTTGGTGATACTAGGGATGGTGGTGTTGGTGATACTGGGGCTGTGGTGTTGGTGATACTGGGGTGGTGGTGTTGGTGATATAGATGTTGGTGTATGGTGTGGTGATACTGGGTGTGGTGATGGTGTACTGGATGGTGGTGATGGTGATATGGGCTGTGGTGATGGTGATACTGGGGGTGGTTGGTGATATGGGGCTGTGTGTTGGTTACTGGGATGGTGGTGTTGGTGATATGGGTGAGGTGGATATGGGGAGGTTGTTGGTTATTTGTTGGTGACTGGTGGTGTGGGTATTGGGCTTGGTGATGGTGTACTGGTGTTTTGGTTGGTTGTGGGGTGTTATGGTACTGGGTGTGTGTTTGGGTGTTGTTGGTATTTTGTTGTATGGGAGTGTGATGGTATGTGTGTGGATTGGTTGAATGGTTTTTTGTAGTGTGTGTGTGTTTATAGTGTGGTGTTTTGAGGTTTGTGGGTGGTTGGTGTATGGTGTGGTATGTTGTGTGGGGAGTGTATATTGGTTATGGTGGGTGTGTTGTAGTGGGTGGTGTGGTTGGGGGTGGGTTTGGAAGGTGTGGTTGTGAGTTTGGGTGGGGATGGTGTGGTGGTGGTGTGGTGGGTTGGCGGTGGGGGTGTTTTTGATTTGTTTTGTGGGTGATGGGTTGGGTGGGTGTGGCTGGTTGGTGGGGGGGGTGTTTGGGTGGTTTGGGTAGGTTGTGTTTTGGGAGTAGGTGAGTTGAGGTTGTTGTGGTGTGGGGTGGGGGGTGTGGTGTTTGATGGGTGTGTGGGAGTATGGTGTGGTAGTTGATATTAATGGTTGATAGGTGGTGGTGTTAGTACTGGGGTGGTGTTGGTGATATGGGATGGTGGTGTTGATGGGTGTGGGTGGTGATACTGGGATGGTGGTGTGTGAAGATTAGGTAAGGGGATGGGGGTGATGGTGATACTGGGGATGGTGGTGATGGTGATACTGGGGATGGTGGTGATGGTGATACTGGGGATGGTGGTGTTGGTGATACTGGGGCTGGTGGTGATACTGGGGCTGCATGGCTGCCGTCATGGTAGCGATTCGCTACCTATTTTAACTCTCAAAGACTGAGTGAAGAGGTGGCCTGAATATGTTTGTCTGACGAGTCTATATGTTCGGTTTGTATATTGGTTTTATATCTTGTGTCATTCATCAAATCCTCATATTAATCCCGTAGTTTTGTGCACATTTTTTAACATCTAATGCTGCGGTGATTCGCTATAGGCTTAGCTATATTCATCTATACATCACTTATTGTTTACAACCATACAGTTTGTCACAAACATCACCTGTTAGAAGAACCACCATAACACTTAAGTCTTTGTAAACTAATGTTGGTTTATTAAGTGTAAAAGTATATAGAGTGTAAAATGGTTTGGGCTTACCATGTGCTCTTTGTTATTCGGGAAGGTTTGCTGCTCTATTGAGTTTAAATGCGTCTGTGACTTCCGGGGAAACAGGAAGTTGACCTGTATTTTATGTATTATATTTTACAGCCAACAAGATGTCTTGTGGCTGTGATAAAATGTAATGACCATTGTATACATTATATGCTGTATCAGTCTAGCTTTATAGCTATATGTATTTTGGCTGTATTAAGCCTTATCTACCCACCTGAGCCACCCCTGTATTTTATATGTTGGTATGTTCCAATTTGAGGGGCTGGCGTCAGGCTATATAGAGCCACGGTAGCATTTGCTCGGGAGAGAGCGGAAGTGTACACCGAGGAGGTAGGATGTAAGTCTGCTGGATGTCCTCAGTGAGATGACTTGAATTAAGGTCAATGATTGAACTGTCGTATATTTAGCTTATTTAATTGTGACTCTCAAGTAAATTTTTATTTTATGTTCTTGAAAGTATCTTTTTGTTACTTTCCTTAAGTTTGTTAATTTTTATGTTATTTTTGCCTATCTGGCCTTAATTGGGTCAATGAGAATAAAAGCCCATCCTTTAAACTTTCATCTTCGTCTCACCCTGAGTGTCAACATCTGCTCACGACTACTCACCGCATCTACCCTCAACACAGATATTTAGAAATTATGGTCTGGCTCTGGTCGGGCTCGGTCACATCAGCGCGATAAGGCATATGTTGTTGCTGTGATTTGTTGTAAAATGGTGCTGCTGGTCCTTTAAGAGAGCTCAGTGTGTGTGTGTGTGTGTGTGTGTGTGTGTATAAATAATAAGATATTGTCATTAATGTTCAGCGTCTTTATTTCACCAACAGTGTTTCTCAGTAAATTAACAGTTTACAGATACTTTCACATATTTAAAACTGCGTCATTTTTACTCTCAAACTCAAATATAAAATATAAATACTTTATGAAAACTTCCTGAAAACCAAAACATAAAGACGGAAGAACTGGATCAAATATAAAATATATATAAAATACTACATAAGTAGTTCGTCAGCAGAATACTAGCTATGATACTCAGGTACTTATAAAAACTTAATGTTATTAATTAATAATCAATATATTTACTCTTTGATCCATCAGAATAACACCAATAGGAAGGTCGTCTGACCGTGGCCGGGTTGATTCAGTGGTGGAGCAGGCGCACATATAGAGAAACTTAACGAGTCCTTTTGGTGTCTGACCTTAACGAGACCTTTTGGTGTCTGAACTTAACAAGACCTTTTGGTGTCTGAACTTAACAAGACCTTTTGGTGTCTGACCTTAACGAGACCTTTTGGTGTCTGAACTTAACGAGACCTTTTGGTGTCTGACCTTAACGAGACCTTTTGGTGTCTGAACTTAACCTTAACGAGACCTTTTGGTGTCTGACCTTAACGAGACCTTTTGGTGTCTGACCTTAACGAGACCTTTTGGTGTCTGAACTTAACGAGTCCTTTTGGTGTCTGATCTTAACGAGACCTTTTGGTGTCTGACCTTAACGAGACCTTTTGGTGTCTGACCTTAACGAGACCTTTTGGTGTCTGAACTTAACCTTAACGAGACCTTTTGGTGTCTGACCTTAACGAGACCTTTTGGTGTCTAGACTTAACGAGACCTTTTGGTGTCTGACCTTAACGAGACCTTTTGGTGTCTGAACTTAACCTTAACGAGACCTTTTGGTGTCTGAACTTAACGAGACCTTTTGGTGTCTGAACTTAACGAGACCTTTTGGTGTCTGACCAACCGGCTGCTGTTGGTCTCAGGGAGCAGCCGGGCAATGCATTCTGGGAGCATCACGGTGACTTTCACGCTCCTCATTTGCATAAAGTTGAATCCAGACGACTTTATGTAAATGAGGGGGGGTTCAGCTCAGGTGAGTCTGCTGCCATGGCAACAGCACATATGGAAATGCTCCAATCTTTCTGTCCGTGTTAGTTCTCAGTTCTCAGCATCAGCAGCGGCCATTTTGTGCCTATTAATATCATTTAACAGATGATTAATAATAATAATAATAATAATAATAATAGTAGTAGTAAGGGTTCTATATATCATTCAATAATCGTTCTTCTCTTCCTCGTTTCCTCGGTGAAAGGTGCGGCTGTGACATCACTTCCTCCTCCGGGTGCAGCTGTGACATCACTTCCTCCTCCGGGTGTGGCTGTGACATCACTTCCTCCTCCGGGTGTGGCTGTGACATCACTTCCTCCTCCGGCAGCGGTAGCAGCAGGCGCGGCTCCCCCCCTCCTCCTCCACCGGCGCCTCCTTCACCACGTACGGCGAGGGGGCGGGGCTTGACACGCCGTACGGGTTCTCGCCGCTCAGAGCGCCGGGATTGGCTATCACCGTGGCGCCGCCGTCGGAGGGGCGGAGCTTAGCCCGCGGGATGGTCACCTCGCCGTACGGGTTCTCCAGGGAGACTTTGATGTTTGATGACATGGTGGTGAGTCACAGGAGGGCGGGGCTTAAAGGAGATCAACCAATCGGGCAGCCGTCCAATCAGGAGAGAGCTCTGAGGATGAGAGAGAGGAAATGATTAACTTCAGAGTTCAACAGAAGACAAGCTCACAACTGGTCCATGACATCACGTTGACATCACAATGACATCACAATGACATCACAATGACATCACAATGACATCACAATGGACGTGCGCACTATCGACAGTTTGTTTGAGTTGTCGTAGCAACGCAGTGTGTCCATGACCTTCTCTCTTGTAGATATATATATATATATATGTATATATATATATATATATATATATATATACATATATATATATATATATGTATATATATATATATATATATATATATATATATATATATGTATATATATATATATATATATATATATATATATATATATAATATATGTATATATACAGTATATATATATAACAGTATATATATATATTCTGTATATATGTATATATACAGTATATATATATATACAGTATATATATATATACAGTATATATATATATACTGTATATATATATATATATATATGTATATATATATATAGGCCTGCATGCATACAGTGCAGTATGTCAATACTGTAAATAGTCTCAAAGTTGGTACATGGAACCATAGTAACAGTGTCTGGTAAACAGTAGTAAATTACAGTAGTAGTACATGGGACCATAGTAACAGTGTCTGATAAACAGTAGTATATTACAGTAGTAGTACATGGGACCATAGTAACGGTGTCTGATAAACAGTAGTACATTACAGTAAAGGTAGTACATGGGACCATAGTAACAGTGTCTGATAAACAGTAGTACATTACAGTAGTAGTACATGGGACCATAGTAACAGTGTCTGATTAACAGTAGTACATTACAGTAGTAGTACATGGGACCATAGTAACGGTGTCTGGTAAACAGTAGTACATTACAGTAGTAGTACATGGGACCATAGTAACAGTGTCTGATAAACAGTAGTACATTACAGTAGTAGTACATGGGACCATAGTAACAGTGTCTGATAAACAGTAGTACATTACAGTAGTAGTACATGGGACCATAGTAACAGTGTCTGGTAAACAGTAGTACATTACAGTAGTAGTACATGGGACCATAGTAACAGTGTCTGGTAAACAGTAGTACATTACAGTAGTAGTACATGGGACCATAGTAACGGTGTCTGATAAACAGTAGTACATTACAGTAGTAGTACATGGGACCATAGTAACAGTGTCTGGTAAACAGTAGTACATTACAGTAGTAGTACATGGGACCATAGTAACAGTGTCTGATAAACAGTAGTACATTACAGTAGTAGTACATGGGACCATAGTAACGGTGTCTGATAAACAGTAGTACATTACAGTAGTAGTACATGGGACCATAGTAACGGTGTCTGATAAACAGTAGTACATTACAGTAGTAGTACATGGGACCATAGTAACAGTGTCTGGTAAACAGTAGTACATTACAGTAGTAGTACATGGGACCATAGTAACGGTGTCTGGTAAACAGTAGTACATTACAGTAGTAGTACATGGGACCATAGTAACAGTGTCTGGTAAACAGTAGTACATTACAGTAGTAGTACATGGGACCATAGTAACAGTGTCTGGTAAACAGTAGTACATTACAGTAGTAGTACATGGGACCATAGAAACAGTGTCTGGTAAACAGTAGTACATTACAGTAAAGAATGATGATGAAATATTACATCCATAGATACTGTATTCTGATTGGTTCATGCTCCACGCTAACTGGTGACAATGAATCTCGTTATCTTGAAACTTTCATGATCTAAACATGGAATATTGTTTGTCTGTTTCCATACAGTCATTATGAGTAATGCAACAGTTACTTCTCATTTAGAGTAGTTGTACCTATTGATAGTTAGATGATTGTAATGAAATGAATAGACAATCATCTGAACTGTAATGTGTGAATTGCTTTTTGAAGTAGTAGTACTCTGATGTTAAGTTGTGTCATATTGAACAGCTGATCTTTGTTAAAGGAACAGCTGATCTTTGTTAAATGAACAGCTGATCTTTGTTAAATGAACAGCTGATCTTTGTTAAATGAACAGGTGATCGTTGTTAAATGAACAGCTGATCGTTGTTAAATGAACAGCTGATCTTTGTTAAATGAACAGCTGATCTTTGTTAAATGAACAGCTGATCTTTGTTAAATGAACAGGTGATCTTTGTTAAATGAACAGCTGATCTTTGTTAAATGAACAGGTGATCGTTGTTAAATGAACAGCTGATCTTTGTTAAATGAACAGCTGATCTTTGTTAAATGAACAGCTGATCTTTGTTAAATGAACAGCTGATCTTTGTTAAATGAACAGCTGATCTTTGTTAAATGAACAGGTGATCGTTGTTAAATGAACAGCTGATCTTTGTTAAATGAACAGCTGATCTTTGTTAAATGAACAGCTGATCTTTGTTAAATGAACAGCTGATCGTTGTTAAATGAACAGCTGATCTTTGTTAAATGAACAGCTGATCTTTGTTAAATGAACAGCTGATCTTTGTTAAATGAACAGGTGATCTTTGTTAAATGAACAGCTGATCTTTGTTAAATGAACAGCTGATCTTTGTTAAATGAACAGGTGATCTTTGTTAAATGAACAGCTGATCTTTGTTAAATGAACAGGTGATCGTTGTTAAATGAACAGGTGATCGTTGTTAAATGAACAGTTGTCGTTGTTAAATGAACAGCTGATTTTGTTAAATGAACAGCTTCGTTGTTAAATGAACAGCTGATCTTTGTTAAATGAACAGCTGATCTTTGTTAAATGAACAGGTGACGTTGTTAAATGAACAGCTGATCTTTGTTAAATGAACAGCTGATCTTTGTTAAATGAACAGGTGATCGTTGTTAAATGAACAGCTGATCTTTGTTAAATGAACAGCTGATCTTTGTTAAATGAACAGGTGATCGTTGTTAAATGAACAGCTATCGTTGTTAAATGAACAGCTGATCTTTGTTAAATGAACAGCTGATCTTTGTTAAATGAACAGCTGATCTTTGTTAATAACAGCTGTTGTTAAATAACAGCTGATTGTTAAATACAGCTTTTTGTTAAATGAGTTGTTGTTAAATGAACAGTTTTGTTAAATGAACAGCTGATCTTTGTTAAATGAACAGCTGATCGTTGTTAAATGAACAGGTGATCGTTGTTAAATGAACAGCTGATCTTTGTTAAATGAACAGCTGATCTTTGTTAAATGAACAGGTGATCGTTGTTAAATGAACAGCTGATCTTTGTTAAATGAACAGCTGATCTTTGTTAAATGAACAGCTGATCGTTGTTAAATGAACAGCTGATCTTTGTTAAATGAACAGCTGATCTTTGTTAAATGAACAGGTGATCGTTGTTAAATGAACAGCTGATCTTTGTTAAATGAACAGCTGATCTTTGTTAAATGAACAGCTGATCTTTGTTAAATGAACAGCTGATCGTTGTTAAATGAACAGCTGATCTTTGTTAAATGAACAGCTGATCTTTGTTAAATGAACAGCTGATCTTTGTTAAATGAACAGGTGATCTTTGTTAAATGAACAGCTGATCTTTGTTAAATGAACAGCTGATCTTTGTTAAATGAACAGGTGATCTTTGTTAAATGAACAGCTGATCTTTGTTAAATGAACAGGTGATCGTTGTTAAATGAACAGGTGATCGTTGTTAAATGAACAGGTGATCGTTGTTAAATGAACAGCTGATCTTTGTTAAATGAACAGCTGATCGTTGTTAAATGAACAGCTGATCTTTGTTAAATGAACAGCTGATCTTTGTTAAATGAACAGGTGATCGTTGTTAAATGAACAGCTGATCTTTGTTAAATGAACAGGTGATCGTTGTTAAATGAACAGCTGATCTTTGTTAAATGAACAGCTGATCTTTGTTAAATGAACAGGTGATCGTTGTTAAATGAACAGCTGATCGTTGTTAAATGAACAGCTGATCTTTGTTAAATGAACAGCTGATCTTTGTTAAATGAACAGCTGATCTTTGTTAAATGAACAGCTGATCGTTGTTAAATGAACAGCTGATCTTTGTTAAATGAACAGCTGATCTTTGTTAAATGAACAGGTGATCGTTGTTAAATGAACAGCTGATCTTTGTTAAATGAACAGCTGATCTTTGTTAAATGAACAGCTGATCGTTGTTAAATGAACAGGTGATCTTTGTTAAATGAACAGCTGATCTTTGTTAAATGAACAGCTGATCTTTGTTAAATGAACAGGTGATCGTTGTTAAATGAACAGCTGATCTTTGTTAAATGAACAGGTGATCTCAGGTTTATGTGTGTTGTATCCAAGCAATTGAAACAAGTGTTAGAGTTTTGAAAAATGTGTATTTTGATGATTGGTTGTGAGTTTTGTGTCTAGAGTTTTGAGAAATGACGTCAAGGTTCTGAAATTAGAGCCAAAGTGATCGTAAAAAACTGTAATTTTGAATATTTTTAGTTTTTTCTTTCCTTTTATTTTTACTGCCCAACCTCCCGGTCCCCACTGTGAAGACCTTCAGCCAAGCTATTTTACTATATTTAATCCAGACAATGCATAGTATTTATTATTACAGTTATCGCCAAAGCAGGGGGAATGAGAGGGGGAGCACCAGAGTAGGGGGAATGAGAGGGGGAAACACCAGAGTAGGGGGAATGAGAGAGGGAAAACACCAGAGCAGGGGGAATGAGAGAGGGAAACACCAGAAGTAAGGGGAATGAGAGAGGGAAACACCAGAGTGGGGGGAATGAGAGAGGTAAAACACCAGAGTAGGGGAATGAGAGAGGGAAACACACCAGAGTAAGGGGAATGAGGAGGGAAACACCAGAGTAGGGGAATGAGAGAGGGAAACACCCAGAGTAAGGGGGAATGAGAGAGGGAAACACCAGAGTAGGGGGAATGAGAGAGGGAAACACCAGAGTAGGGGGAATGAGAGGGAGAAACACCAGAGTAGGGGGAAATGAGAGAGGAAAGGACACCAGAGTGGGGGAATGAGAGAGGGAAACACCAGAGTAGGGGAAAAATGAGAGGGAAACACCAGAGTAGGGGAATGAGAGGGGGAAACACCAGAGTGGGAAATGAGGGGGGAAACACCAGGGAGTAGGGGAAATGGGGAGGGAAACACCAGAGTAGGGGGAATGAGGAGGGGGAAAACCAGGAGCAGGGGAATGAGAGGGGGAAACACCAGAGTAGGGGGAATGAGAGAGGGAAACACCAGAGTAGGGGGAATGAGAGAGGGAAACACCAGAGTAGGGGGAATGAGAGAGGGAAACACCAGAGTAGGGGGAATGAGAGAGGGAAACACCAGAGTAGGGGGAATGAGAGAGGGAAACACCAGAGTAGGGGGAATGAGAGAGGGAAACACCAGAGTAGGGGGAATGAGAGAGGGAAACACCAGAGTAGGGGGAATGAGAGAGGGAAACACCAGAGTAGGGGGAATGAGAGAGGGAAACACCAGAGTAGGGGGAATGAGAGAGGGAAACACCAGAGTAGGGGGAATGAGAGAGGGAAACACCAGAGTAGGGGGAATGAGAGAGGGAAACACCAGAGCAGGGGGAATGAGAGAGGGAAACCCTAACCCAGGTATACAGACAGACAGACAGACAGAGAGAAAGAGATAGATAGATAGATAGACAGACAGACAGACAGACAGACAGACAGACAGACAGAAAGAGATAGATAGATAGATAGATAGATCAGCTGTTGTAACATGCGTTTCCCAGCATGCACCAGTGTCAGAGAGCTGAATGATTTCTAGGTCACTGTGATACTGAACAGGTAAAACATGATGACTCACCTGTTCACAGCTGCTTACAGTCACCTTTTCTTCTCTTCTTTTCTTTCAATCTGTCGTTTCTCGAAAGAAAAACCCAAACTTCTCGTCCTGTTGTCTGTTTTCTCTTTCTTCTCGTCCTGCTGTCTGTTTTCTCTTTCTTCTCGTCCTGTTGTCTGTTTTCTCTTTCTTCTCGTCCTGTTGTGTGTTTTCTGTTTCTACGACTCCGAGTCAAACTGAAGTCTGTAAATCTGACTCTCTCACTGAGACGCCTCTCCCCAAACCTGTTCTACCTGCTGACACTCCCTCCTCTGTTCATTCTCTCGCTCCTCCCTCCTCTCTGTTCGATCTCTCCCTCTCTCTCTCTCTCTCTCTCTCTGTCTGTCTCTCTCCCTCCTCCCTCTCTCGCATGCATGCTTACAGGGAGGTGTGTTCAGGTGCATTCTGGCAGTGCTGGTCTTACAGGGAGGTGTGTTCAGGTGCATTCTGGGCTTGCTGGTCTTACAGGGAGGTGTGTTCAGGTGCAT